>NC_053022.1:332552932-332711514 GCF_003073215.2 Triticum urartu
TAGAGAGAAGATGACATGACTTCTTCCATTTAAAATGAAAAGGGTGTTTGAAAAATATTTGAATTCCATTGGGAAATATTTTCCAATTCTGAAACTTTATGCAACTCAATGATTTTCATGAGAGAAGATAAAATGACTTCTTCAAATTATATGAAATATGAGTTGGGAGTTTCAAATAAATAAATTCAAAGTTCTTTTGTATTTATTTTCAATTTGGATTTATTTGAGTTTTATTCAAATTATTTTTCTCCAAAAATAAAATATATGGAAATTAGGGTAACATGATTCCCTACATTAGAAAATTGGAGAAAAATTAATTTGAAATGATTTTGGTATTTTTAAAATGATTTTGTTGAATTTTAATAGACCAGTAGCACTCTTTGAATTATTAGAATTTGTGTGTATTTTATTTAATGCGAGAAAAATGTTCAAGTCATAGGAAATCTTTTTATGAAAATTTTGATATATTATATGCCTATATAATAATTTATTTTATTTTGTTTTTCTTTCTTTCTTTGTCTGTGTTTTAAAAAAAAAACTTTCGGACCGACCGGACTGGGCCGAAGCCCAGCCAACCGGCCCACCCAGCCAGCCCTGCCGCTCGCCCGCTCGTCCCCGAGTCCGGCTCCCGCACGCATCCCGCGCCGCCGCCGTGACGAGGCCGGACTCCGCCGCCGCCTCGACTTGCCCCTCCCGCAAGCACCTCGCCCCGCCTCCATATAAAGCTGCCCCGAACCCCGCCTCCCTTTCCTCCCTGCTTCTCGCCTCCGCATCTCGCCGCCGCCGCCGCGCTGCATCGCCGCCACAACTGCCGCCATCGATGGACGCCGGAGCCGCCCACGCTGCCGGAGCTCGCCGCTGCTGCTGCCTCGCCTGCGCCGTCCCTCACCGCCGCTCGCCGTTGCCCGCGTCGCCGCGCCGCCTCTTGCTTCGCCCCGCGCCGCCTCTCTCCGCCGCAACCGCCGCCGTCGCCGCCTCGCCGGAGAGCTACCGGGAAACCGCCGCCGCCGCCGGTTTATTACGCCCGAGCCGGTAAAAGCCGCCGCTTTTCTTTCGGTTTTATAAAACCTAACCCTAGATCAGTTTTCTATAGAAAACCAGATCTGTTTTTTTGTTTAGTTATGTAGTGAACGTTTACGGTTTAACCCTTCGCAGCGAACGAATTTGTTCGTTAGCGTTCAGTAACGAACGTTTGCAATTTAGTCTTTTTCTTTTTCTATTTTAATTTCGGCCAGGGACTTATATGTGAGGAGTTTTCTTTACAGTTTAGTCCCTGAACTTCAAACACTTGTAACTTTTTACTCGTTAGTCCAAATCCAACGAAACCAACACCCACGTCTTCGTTATGATCTCCTCTATCCAATAATCCAACTCAAACATGTTTTTTAAAAATTTAAAATTTGAATTAGATCAGATTTGAATTCAAACTTCGTTTGATCATAACTTGAGTTTCATAGCTCCGTTTGAGTTGATTCTTTTTGCAAATCGAAGCCCTTGACCTAAACATTCTAATAAGGCCAAATTCACATAATTTTGGTACTGTTAGAAATTGTTTTATGTTGCAAGAGTTATTTTCTTGGTTTTTGATGTTTCCGAACCGTCTTCTTCGATCTTTCTGATCTTTTGAGTGATTGCTTATGTGTGGTTGCTATTGCTTGCTTACGATAGATTGACCGGAGTGTGACAAGTAGATCTATCAAGATTTCGAGTGCGAATCATCTTCATCAACATTGCATGCAAGTTCATTCTTTGATCATACCTTTTCTACAACCCAGATTTATTGCATTAGATCAATCCTCTCACATTGCATGATTAGGATCTAATTAAATTGTGGGATGGGAAGTAGATGAGGTAGTACCTATTACCTGTATTATTATGAAACCTTTGGGAGTTGCTTCTACGCTTGCTTATTATGCCATGCTATGCTAGTAGACGTGGATTGGGTGAGTGATATCCATGACAGATGTGAGATTGGTAATTTAATGGTTTACCTAAGGTGGCAACTTAAACACACATCTGGGTGGATTGAGGCACCTGATGTCTATCAGGACTTGCCTGTTTTTATTTCGGACCGCCACCCAGGCTCAAAGGGATCATAAGATTATTCATACTAGAAACTTCCGTGTGCAGCCACAAGCCATTATGGGCTCTGGCATAGTTGATTAAGTTGTGCGAACTCTTACAGTGGTAGACTAGCAGATGTAGGGGATGTAGGTGGTATGGTCTACCCGATCGTAAGGTGCTAGCGCTTCCAAAAGACTATGTCTCGGTCATCCGTTTCCCAAACACCATGTAGTGCGAGAAATCCAACGAAGGCGATCGAGTCTTGTGGGGAAAAGTGCGCAAACCTCTGCAGAGTGTATAAACTAATCATGATTAGCCGTGTCCCCGGTTATGGACATCTTGAGTATCTAGTACCTGGATTATCATGTGAATCTCAACATGTTACTCTAAAATTTATTTTGTGGGGTTTAATGATGTTACTTAATTGGGATTGAGAATGCTGTCAACCATTCTCAATGTTCAACAACCACCATGATAGTTAAATAAAATTTATTCCTTTGCAGTAGGGAAAAATTGGCTTTTCGCAAAAACCTTATAACCATAGAGCTTTTCCACCAGCCATATATGCATATAGTGATAGCCATTGTTCATCATTTTCTCTATGGTGTGAATTTGCCGGTACATTCAATGTACTGACCCGTTTCGGGCTGCAACGTCTCATGTTGCAGGTTTCTTACGTCGAGTAAGTGATACATTAGGGTTACGATTTCTACACTCAACTTTGCCGTTGGTGTTGATGGGAATCCACAACCTTGTTGCTTCCGCTATTATGGATTGAGGTAATAGTATTTACGTTACTTTATACATGTGATTTACCTCTGTTATAAATCCTTCGAGTACTGTGTGTGTCAGCATACCGATCCAGGGATGACACTTAAGCACAGAGACTTGATCCATTCGGGTCGGGTCGCTACAAGATGGTATCAGAGCACATGTTGACTGTAGGACATGACCATAGAAACTTGCAAGCCCATAGCAAAGATTTTTCTCTACAACTTTCCCTTTCAAAAAGATCTTTTACCTCGCTTCTCTTCTGAGCTTATTCAAATACTCCATTTTAGTGAGACCATACCCCTTTCCCCTTTTGACCCCACGAAGATTCGACTGATGAGACCACTCCAAGAAGTACAAGATATCGGACAACTAAGACCACTTCGGAATGAACAATATTTTCCGTGCATCTGAATAATGGAAACTACAACGGTTGAAGACCGAAGACAAGTAGAATTTGAAGGCTCTGAAGAATTCCCAGATTTGTATGACCTAGGAAGGCTACCCGTTATGGAACTTGGCAGACTATGGAAGCTGTCAATACCGAGATCAAGGTGTATCGGAGAAATACTGAAACAAGGAGTATGAGAACTTGAAGTTTTGTCAAAGAAACCCTAAGGCAGGAGATATCAACTGTGGAGAGATAGCTCATGGAAATGACAAGAGCAGAAACACGGTTATGCGTGATGTCATCGCCCGCTGATGCTATTGTCACCATGCTGAGTTAAGGATGCAGTTTTAACCTTAGCTGGTGTATCACCAGGATCTGGAGTAGTACATCAAGAAGTTTAAAATGGAGCTCCAGGAAGTCGTATTAGACAAGGAAGTATTTCATGAGGAACTCAAGATCCTAAAGATGAGAGTAGCCAAGCTGGAGGAGCTACAACCTCGAGATACCGGAGAATTGTCAAGAACTGAAGGATAGTATGACCATGGTTCATGTGAAGGATGTTGAAACCCAGAAGTTTGAAATGCAACTCCGGAATATTAAAGGATGTCACGAGAGATTTCACGTCAACAGAGATTGATCTGGCAAAGGAACTTGAGAAAGACAAGCATGATCGGAAGAAGCCATTGGAGGCATGAACAAGGCTTGAAGAGTTTGGAGACGTTGAAGATTTATTGACCTTTAGAGGACCAAGCCCCTGTTATATACCTACGTTAGATGCGACGTTTGTGAGCTGTCATTTGTTTGATGTTTTTCGACAGCCACAACAAAAATCTGTCTTTTCAAAACTTTTGTTTGTATTGTGTGCATCCCTCTTGATCTCTCTTATCTTACCCCAAACCCACATGGACCCAATAGCGGATGAATGGAGATGAGCTTGTATTTTCTGGACCGATGGGTCAGTTGGAGACAGACCGATGGATTCAGAACATGGAGGATCATATCGAGAACAACCCTATAGTCGGAAAGGATATGGCCCAGCATGCTCTTCAATGCTTTGAAAGAGGTGCTGCTACTTGGTGGAGGATGTACCAAACCATCAATGGATGGCAAGGAGTAACCACTTGGAAAGAATTTAAGTTGACTTTGCTAAAGTCACAGTTTGTGTCCCAGAAATTGAAGCCTTATGGAAAGGATATGAAGAAAACTTATGCATGCAAGCTTGTGGAGAAATAGGACACACCCATAAAGAACACAAGGATGAATGCCCTAATTGTGAAGGAAGTCACCCAGTTGAAGAATGCCCAATTAGGCAGATTACTTGTTTCTTGTGTGAAGGGACTACCCACTATCCTGCTAAGTGTCACATTTACCCCAGGGTACAACGAACCATCCAGCAGAAGAAAGAAGTAAAGAAAGGATCCCTTATGGGAATTTTAGAAGAAGCTGTGATGGAGGACACACCTAAAGAAGACCCGAGTAAACCCTGCACTAAGTCATGCTATTCATGTGGAGAAGAAGGACACATCTCCCAAAATTGTTTGAATGGGGATCTAGTAGAATTCCCGACAGATGAAGTAGAATATGACCCACAGGAAATAGAAGCCATGATTGGCATGGAAAGGTCTAGGAAGAGAAGCAGATTGGATTCCAGGAAGAATCTGAGTCATATCACCTGTTACAGGTGCAAGGAGTCAGGGCACTACCTCAACAATTGCCCAAAAAGGAAACCTCGATACTTGTCGGAAGTAATATGTTTTCGTTGTAATGAAGCAGGGCACTTTGCCAGAGAATGCCCCAAGGAGAAGGAAACTTGTGCTAGATAGTTGAGTTTGCAATAGAAGTAATGGAGTAGTAGAAGTGAGAACATTTTCTTGAGGTGTTGAGTTGAGACATGTAATGGAAAAGCGAGAGATTGTAATCATTGGAGAATGAATAAAGTAGCAACGTTGGTACTGATATGGATTTTATGAGTTATTACTCTATGAAGAAGGATTTTGACCATTTTGAGGATAAGATAAATATGGTCTATGGAAGATTTGTGCATTTTAAGGGTGGTAGTACCCTTTAAAGAACCCTTGACTCTTGGAAAAGATAAGGATACTCCACTGAGTGGATTTCGGACAAAATGAATATGAGTTTTGTCTCGATATGTGCGATACCCCAAGAGTGTGTGGGATGAAGTTGGAGACGTCAGCTGTTTGGACCAAATGTGATCAAGGAGTCAGAAGAGAATGTTAAGTTGATTCGAGATAGACTGAAGGTAGCTCAGTCCAGGCAGAAGAGTTATGTAGACTCAAAAAACTCAAGGAGGTAGTCTATGAAATTGGAGACCGAGCATGTCTTCATGTTTTCCCTCTGCGAGGAGTTAAACAAATTGGAGTTAAGGTAAAGTTAGCCCCGAGATTTGTAGGACCATACCGAGTTTTGGAGCGTATGGGAGAAGTGGCCAACAAGTTGGAGTCACCCGAAGGACTGTCAGGAGTTCATGATGTGTTTCACATTTCCCAGTTGAAGAAGTGCCATGCAGAGATGGCCAATATTCCCCTGTAAGGACGCTTGACCCTGGAAAGGATAATGATGTTCCACGAAGTAGAGTATGGACTTCATAAGTATAAGTTTTTACCTCGGTATGTGGGAAATCCCACGAGGATGAAGAGATGAAGTACTATTGGATATAAAGGAGGTATGATGTTGGTAATATGGAGCAATGGCAACCCCATGACAAGTCTGAGTACTCACGTCTTGGTTTGGTGCCAATAGAAGGAAGGAAGACAGTACAATTGGATGGATTTAAGAATACTAGGAAGTTGGAACAATGATCAGTTGCCCGATGATAAGTTCAAGGACTACAAGTGATGAGATGGGCCATAACCCACAGGCCCCAAGACCTGCCAAGAAGCAAGCACATTCTTGCTGAAGGAAAACCCTGGAGGAAGATACGACGTTTATCGACAGACAATCTTATAGGAGTAACGCAAAACCTGAGAGTTGTGAAGGAACGATAGATGTTTGTTTGGCTTGCAGAATCAATGGATTTATCCGAACCTTGGTTCGTCGACAAGAGAAATTCTGCAATGCTTGTGAGGATAACCGAGTGTTAGAATGCGAGATTCGTTAAACCATATACAACGTAATGATTTGGGTGCGGGATGGATTGATCACCATACCGACTTACTCTTATTGTTCGCCTTGCTATATGGAATGGTAAATCTGAGTGACTTACCTATAGTAGAGAGACGACGATGAAAACCTTGTTTAAACCTTAGAATGGTATAGCAATTTTTTTCCCTTGTACAAGGCAGCTTTTGCCAACCGTAGGTTATACGGTGAGGATCAACCCAGACCCATTTCCTGCAGGAGAAACCATAAATTTTTGACCACCATGAGATATCGATAGTTGTTTAGTTTTGGCGCCCGACCCATCAGCTAAGAAGACCCAATCTCGGAATAACCTTGGCAAGAGAAAAGGACAGAAGAATTGAGGAAAAGGTTATGCCACTACCGGAAGAGCTCAGAGAAGGAATTTTCTCGAGGATCTGAGAAGACCGACCCTATCAAGAATAAGGATGGAGTATATGAGTATTGATGGGACCGTAACGATGTTTCTAAGGGTGGTAGCACCCCAGACCCCGGTGATGATTGATGGAATTTGAGGAGACCCCGCACCTAACCTATTTCTTTCTACCCTCTCCGAATCTCGAGGACGAGATTCCTTTTAAGGGTGGTAGGTTTGTAATTGTAACATCCCAAAATTCTAAATTTTGGAATGTTATAATAAATAGATAAATTTGACTGATTGTTTGATTGATTGACTGAAAGTGAGTGAATTCGAAACTCTTTGAAATTTAAATGAGAGGGAATAAAAGGACTTTCCCAAACTTTCATTTTTGCATTTTATGATCTCCCTGAATTCAAATTCTTTTCAACACAAAACCTTAGAGAGAAGATGACATGACTTCTTCCATTTAAAATGAAAAGGGTGTTTGAAAAATATTTGAATTCCATTGGGAAATATTTTCCAATTCTGAAACTTTATGCAACTCAATGATTTTCATGAGAGAAGATAAAATGACTTCTTCAAATTATATGAAATATGAGTTGGGAGTTTCAAATAAATAAATTCAAAGTTCTTTTGTATTTATTTTCAATTTGGATTTATTTGAGTTTTATTCAAATTATTTTTCTCCAAAAATAAAATATATGGAAATTAGGGTAACATGATTCCCTACATTAGAAAATTGGAGAAAAATAAATTTGAAATGATTTTGGTATTTTTAAAATGATTTTGTTGAATTTTAATAGACCAGTAGCACTCTTTGAATTATTAGAATTTGTGTGTATTTTATTTAATGCTAGAAAAATGTTCAAGTCATAGGAAATCTTTTTCTGAAAATTTTGATATATTATATGCCTATATAATAATTTATTTTATTTTGTTTTTCTTTCTTTCTTTGTCTGTGTTTTAAAAAAAAAACTTTCGCACCGACCGGACTAGGCCGAAGCCCAGCCAACCGGCCCACCCAGCCAGCCCTGCCGCTCGCCCGCTCGTCCCCGAGTCCGGCTCCCGCACGCATCCCGCGCCGCCACCGTGACGAGGCCGGACTCCGCCGCCGCCTCGACTTGCCCCTCCCGCAAGCACCTCGCCCCCCCTCCATATAAAGCTGCCCCGAACCCCGCCTCCCTTTCCTCCCCGCTTCTCGCCTCCGCATCTCGCCGCCGCCGCCGCGCTGCATCGCCGCCACAACCGCCGCCATCGCCGGACACCGGAGCCGCCCGCGCCGCCGGAGCTCGCCGCTGCTGCTGCCTCGCCTGCGCCGTCCCTCACCGCCGCTCGCCGTTGCCCGCGCCGCCGCGCCGCCTCTTGCTTCGCCCCGCGCCGCCTCTCTCCGCCGCAACCGCCGCCGTCGCCGCCTCGCCGGAGAGCTACCGGGAAACCGCCGCCGCCGCCAGTTTATTACGCCCGAGCCGGTAAAAGCCGCCGCTTTTCTTTCGGTTTTATAAAACCTAACCCTAGATCGGTTTTCTATAGAAAACCAGATCTGTTTTTTTGTTTAGTTATGTAGTGAACGTTTACGGTTTAACCCTTCGCAGCGAACGAATTTGTTCGTTAGCGTTCAGTAATGAATGTTTGCAATTTAGTCTTTTTCTTTTTCTATTTTAATTTCGGCCAGGGACTTATATGTGAGGAGTTTTCTTTACAAGTTTAGTCCCTGAACTTCAAACACTCATAACTTTTTACTCGTTAGTCCAAATCCAACGAAACCAACGCCCACGTCTTCGTTATGATGTCCTCTATCCAGTAATCCAACTCAAACATGTTTTTGAAAATTTTAAATTTTGAATTAGATCAGATTTGAATTTATTCAAACTTCGTTTGATCATAACTTGAGTTTCGTAGCTCCGTTTGAGTTGATTCTTTTTGCAAATCGAAGCTCTTGACCTAAACATTCTAATAAGGCCAAATTCACATAATTTTGGTACTGTTAGAAATTGTTTTATGTTGCAAGAGTTATTTGCTTGGTTTTGATGTTTTCCGAATCGTCTTCTTCGTTCTTTCTGATCTTTTGAGTGATTGCTTATGTGTGGTTACTATTGCTTGCTTACGATAGATTGACCGGAGTGTGACGAGTAGATCTATCAAGAGTTTTGAGTGCGAATCATCTTCATCAACATTGCAGGCAAGTTCACACTTTGATCATACCTTTTCTACAACCCATGTTTTATTGCATTAGATCAATCCTCTCACACATTGCATGATTAGGATCTAATTAAATTGTGGGATGGGAAGTAGATGAGGTAGTACCTATTACCTGTATTATTAACCTTTGGGAGTTACTTCTACGTTTGCTTATTATGCCATGCTATGCTAGTAGACGTGGATTGGGTGAGTGATATCCATGACAGATGTGAGATTTGATAATTTAATGGTTTATCTAAGGTGGCAACTTAAACACACATCTGGGTGGATTGAGGCACCATGTTCTATCAGGACTTGCCTGTTTTTTGGACCGCCACCCAGGCTCAAAGGGATCATGAGATTATTCATACTAGAAACTTCCGTGTGCAGCCACAAGCCATTATGGGCTCTGGCATAGTTGATTAAGTTGTGCGAACTCTTACAGTGGTAGACTAGCAGATGTAGGGGAAAGTAGGGTACGGTCTACCCGATCGTAAGGTGCTAGCGCTTCTGAAAGACTATGTCTCGGTCATCCGTTTCTCAAACACCATGTAGTGCGAGAAACCAAACGGAGGCGATCGAGTCTTGTGGGGAAAAGTGCGCAAACCTCTGCAGAGTGTATAAACTAATCATGATTAGCCGTGTCCCCGGTTATGGACATCTTGAGTATCTAGTACCTGGATTATCATGTGAATCTCAACATGTTACTCTAAAATTAATTTTGGGTTTAATGATGTTACTTAATTGGGATTGAGAATGCTGTCAACCATTCTCAATGTTCAACAACCACCATGATAGTTAAATAAAATTTATTCCTTTGCAGTAGGGAAAAATTGGCTTTTCGCAAAAACCTTATAACCATAGAGCTTTTCCACCAGCCAAATATGCATGTAGTGATAGCCATTTCATTCATTTCTCTATGGTGTGAATTTGCCAGTACATTCAATGTACTGACCCTCTGTGGCTGCGGCTGCAACGTCTCATGTTGCAGGTTTCTTACGTCGAGTAAGTGATACATTAGGGTTACGATTTCTACACTCAACTTTGCCGTTGGTGTTGATGGGAATCCACAACCTTGTTGCTTCCGCTATTATGGATTGAGGTAATAGTATTTACGTTACTTTATACATGTGATTTACCTCTGTTATAAATCCTTCGAGTACTGTGTGTGTCAGCATACCGATCCAGGGATGACACTTAAGCACAGAGACTTGATCCATTCGGGTCGGGTCGCTACATTACCCGAGATACTTGGTAGATGAGAAGGCTGGCAAAGTCAATAGAAGTATATTGGATATACATTGTGTTAATGTGTACTTTACTAGTACTCCTAGTAGCACCAGGGTATTAGATACCGGTTCGGTTGCTAAGTGTTAGTAACTCAAAATAAAGGCTACGAAATAAACGAAGACTAGCTAAAGGTGAGATGACGATATGTGTTGGAAGTATTTCCAAGGTTGATCAAAATATCGTACGCTCCCTCTACCATCGAGATTGGTGTTTGTGTTGAGCATAGACATGATTGGATTATGTCTATCGCAATACGGTTATTCATTTAAAGAGAATAATGGTTACTCTGTTTATTTGAATAATACCTTCAATGGTCTTACACCTGAAATGAATGGTTCATTGAATCTCGATCGTAGTGATACACATGTTCATGCCAAAAGATAGTAATGATAGTACCACCTACTTGTGGTACTGCCACTTAAGTCATATCAGTATAAAACGCATGAAGAAGCTCCATGTTGATGGATCTTTGGGCTCACTCGTTTTTGAAAGGTTTGAGACATGCGAACCATGTCTATTGGTGTATACGCACGAAGAAACTCCATGCAAATGGACCGTTTGGACTCACTTGATTTTGAATCACTTGAGACATGCAAATCATACCACATGGGCAAGATGACTGAAAGCCTCGTTTTCAGTAAAATGGAACTAGAAAGCAACTTGTTGGAAGTAATACATTTTGATGTGTGCAATCCAATGAGTGCTGAGGCATGTAGTGGATATCGTTATGTTCTTACTTCACAGATGATTTGAGTAGATGTTGAGTATATTTACTTGATGAATCACGAGTCTGAATTATTGAAAGGTTCAAGTAATTTTAGGGTGAAGTTGAAATATCATCATGACAAGAGGATAAAATATCTATGATATGATCATAGAGATGAATATCTGAATTACGAGTTTGGCACAGAATTAAGACATTGTGAAAAATTGTTTCACAACTAATACAGCCCGGAACACCATAGTGTGATGGTGTGTCCGAACATCATAACTGCACTCTATTGGATATGATGCATACCATGATGTCTCTTATCGAATTACCATGATAGTTTATGGGCTAGGCATTAGAGACAACCACATTCACTTTAAATAGGGCACCACGTAATTCCGATGAGATGACACCGTATGAACTATGGTTTAGAGAAACCTAAGCTGTCATTTCTTAAAAGTTTGGGGCTGCGATGCTTATGTGGAAAAGTTTTAGGCTGATAAGCTCGAACCCAAAGCGGATAAATGCATCTTCATAGGACACCCAAAACAGTTGGGTATACCTCCTGTCTTAGATCCGAAAGCAATAAGGGATTGTTTCTAGAATCGGGTCCTTTCTCGAGGAAAAGTTTCTCTCAAAAGAATTGAGTGGGAGGATGGTGGAGACTTGATGAGGTTATTGAACCGTCTCTTCAACTAGTGTGTGACAGGGCACAGGGAGTTGTTCCTGTGGCACCTACACCAATTGAAGTGGAAGCTTATGATAGTGATCATGAAACTTCACATCAAGTCACTACCAAACCTCGTGGGATGACAAGGATGCGTACTACTTCAGAATGGTACGTAATCCTGTCTTGGAAGTCATGTTGCTAGACAACAATGAACCTACGAGCTATGGAGAAGCGATGGTGGGCCTGGATTCCAAAATGGCTCGAGGCCGTATAATCCGAGAGAGGATCCATATATGAAAAACAAAGTGTAGACTTTGGAAGAGCTACTTGATGGTCGTAAGGCTGTTAGGTACATATGGATTTTAAAAGGAAGACGGACAATGATGGTAAGTATCACCATTAAGAAAGCTCGACTTGTCGTTAAGATGTTTTCCGACAAGTTCAAGGAGTTGACTACGATGAGACTTTCTCACTCGTAGCGATGCTAAGAGTCTGTTGGAATTATATTAGCGATTACTGCATTATTTATGAAATCTTGCAGATAGGATGTCAAAACATTGTTTCCTCGATGATTTTCTTGAGGAAAGGTTGTATGTGATACAACCGGAAGGTTTTGTCAATCCTGAAAGATGCTAACAAGTATGCAAAGCTCCAGCAATCCTTCTAAGGACTGGAGTAAGCATCTCGGAGTTGGAATGTATGCTTTGATGATGATCAAAGATTTTGGGTTTATACAAAGTTTATGTGAAACTTGTATTTCCAAAGAAGTGAGTGGGAGCACTATAGAATTTCTGATGAATATATGTTGTTGACATATTGTTGATCAGAAATGACGTAGAATTTCTGGAAAGCATATAGGGTTATTTGGAAAGTGTTTTTCAATGGAAAGCCTGGATTAAGCTACTTGAACATTGAGCATCAAGATCTATAAGGATAAGATCAAAACGCTTAATGGTACTTTCAAATGAGCACATACCTTGACATGATCTTGAAGGTGTTCAAGATGGATCAGTCAAAGAAGGAGTTCTTGCCTGAGTTGTAAGGTATGAAGTTAAGACTTAAAGCTCGACCACAGCAGAATAGAGAGAAAGGACGAAGGTCCTCCCCTATGCTTAAGACATAGGCTCTACGGTATGCTATGCTGTGTATCGCACCTGAAATGTGCCTTGCCATGAGTCAGTCAAGGGGTACAAGAGTGATCTAAGAATGGATCATAGGACAGCGGTCAAAGTTATCCTTAGTAACTTGTGGACTAAGGAATTTTCTCGATTATGGAGGTGGTAAAAGAGTTCGTCATAAAGGGTTACGCCGATGCAAACTTTGACACTAATCCAGATTATTCTGAGTAGTAAACTGGATTCGTATAGTAGAACAGTTATTTGGAATAGCTCCAAATAGAACGTGGTAGCTGCATCTACAAGATGACATAGAGATTTGCGAAGTACATACGGATCTGAAAGATTCAGACCCGTTGACTATAACATCTCTCACAAGCATAACATGATCAAACCCAGAACTCATCGAGTGTTAATCACATGGTAATGTGAACTGGATTATTGACTCTAGTAAACTCTTTGGGTGTTAGTCACATGGGGATGTGACCTTGAGTGTTAATCACATATCGATGTGAACTGGATTATTGACTCTAGTGCAAGTGGGAGACTGTTGGAAATATGCCCTAGACGCAATAATAAATTAGTTATTATTATATTTCCTTGTTCATGATAATCGTTTATTATCCATGCTAGAATTGTATTGATAGGAAACTCAGATACATGTGTGGATACATAGACAACACCATGTCCCTAGTAAGCCTCTAGTTGACTAGCTCGTTGATCAATAGATGGTTATGGTTTCCTGACCATGGACATTGGATGTCGTTGATAACGGGATCACATCATTAGGAGAATGATGTGATGGACAAAGACCCAATCCTAAGCCTAGCACAAGATCATGTAGTTCGTATGCTAAAGCTTTTCTAATGTCAAGTATCATTTCCTTAGACCATGAGATTGTGCAACTCCCGGATACCGTAGGAGTGCTTTGGGTGTGCCAAACGTCACAACATAACTGGGTGGCTATAAAGGTACACTACAGGTATCTCCGAAAGTGTCTGTTGGGTTGGCACGAATCGAGACTGGGATTTGTCACTCCGTGTAAACGAAGAGGTATCTCTGGGCCCACTCGGTAGGACATCATCATAATGTGCACAATGTGATCAAGGATTTGATCACGGGATGATGTGTTACGAAACGAGTAAAGAGACTTGCCAGTAACGAGATTGAACAAGGTATAGGGATACCGACGATCGAATCTCGGGCAAGTATCGTACCGATAGACAAAGGGAATTGCATACGGGATTGATTAAGTCCTTGCCATCGTGGTTCATCCGATGAGATCATCGTGGAACATATGGGAGCCAACATGGGTATCCAGATCCCATTGTTGGTTATTGACCGGAGAACGTCTCGGTCATGTCTACATGGTTCCCGAACCCGTAGGGTCTACACACTTAAGGTTCGGTGACGCTAGGGTTATAGATATATTAGTATGCGGTAACCCAAAAGTTGTTCGGAGTCCCGGATGAGATCCCGAACGTCACGAGGAGTTCCGGAATGGTCCGTAGGTAAATATTTATATATAGGAAGTGCTATTTCGGCCATCGGGACAAGTTTCGGGGTCACCGGTATTGTACCGGGACCACCGGAAGGGTCCCGGGGGTCCACCGGGTGGGGCCACCTGCCCCGGGGGGCCACATGGGCTGTATGGGGTGCGCCTTGGCCTATATGGGCCAAGGGCACCAGCCCCAAGAGGCCCATGCGCCAAGAGAAGAGGGAAAGGAAGAGTCCTAAAGGGGGAAGGCACCTCCGAGGTGCCTTGGGGAGGAGGGACTCCTCCCTTGGCCGCACCCTTCCTTGGAGGAAGGGCCAAGGCTGCGCCCCCCCCTCTCCCTTGGCCCTATATATAGTGGGGGGAAGGGAGGGAAACCATACCTAAGCCCTGGCGCCTCCCTCTCCCTTCCATGACACATCTCCCTCCTCCCGCAGCGCTTGGCGAAGCCCTGTTGGAATCCCGCTACTTCCACCACCACGCCGTCGTGCTGCTGGATCTCCACCAACCTCTCCTTCCCCCTTGCTGGATCAAGAAGGAGGAGACGTCGCTGCTCCGTACGTGTGTTGAACGCAGAGGTGCCGTCCGTTCGGCGCTAGGATCATCGGTGATTTGGATCACGACGAGTACGACTCCATCAACCCCGTTCTCTTGAACGCTTCCGCGCGCGATCTACAAGGGTATGTAGATCCACTCCTCCCTCGTTGCTAGATGACTCCATAGATTGATCTTGGTGACACGTAGGAAAATTTTGAATTATTGCTACGTTCCCCAACAACTTTGTGCTCACTACTAAATTACAAATCATTGTTAATTAAAATTGGCCTTGATATACCTTGGGATCCGGGTGGATTCATTACTTGAGCACTATATGGCTAGCTTAATGGCTTTAAAGAAAGCACTGCCTGGGAGACAACCCGGAAGTTATAGAGATTCATTTATTTCTGTTGAGTGCTTTCATATAGTTTAAAAACAACAAAAATAAAGAGGGGAACCCAAAGCTTTTTCAAAAAGAAAAGTGAAAGTGAGAGAGACGAGCATTGTGAAAGTGGGGGACGTCCTTGAACTTTGTTCATGCCCATGGGAACTTTGTGAATCTTAATTACAGAAACCTTTCAACAATAATAATTATCCCCTTGTACAATTCCATTGTATTATAAAAATAATGTGCCAAGGTTTGCCTTTAGGATGTTTACATTTGCTTGATGGTTTGTACGGTGCAGGACAGAAACTTTGGCTGTAGTGCGCGATTTTACATTTTTAGCTGGAACGTCAAATGGTTCTCATTCTTTTTGAAATGTCTTCCTATAAAAATTGTTTATTTTTCCTAATTTTTGTAGAATTTTGCAAGTATCATAAGTATGGTGAATGTTCAGATTGCTACAGACTGTTCTGTTTTAGACAGATTCTGTTTTTGATGCATAGTTTGCTTGTTTTGATGAAACTATCAATTTATATCAGTGGATTAAGCCATGGAAAATTTATATTACAGTATACACAATGCAAAAATAAAATATGAATTGGTTTGCAATAGTACCTAGAGTAGTGATTTGCTTTATTATACTAACGGATCTTACCGAGTTTTCTGTTGAAGTTTTGTGTGGATGAAGTGTTCGATGATTGAGAAGGTCTCGATGTGAGAAGAAGGAAGAGAGGCAAGAGCTCAAGCTTGTGGATGCCCGAGGCACCCCAAGTAAATATTCAAGGAGACTCAAGCGTCTAAGCTTGGGGATGCTGGGGAGGCATCCCCTCTTTCTTCAACAAGTATCGGTATGTTTTCGGATTCGTTCCGTTCGTGCGATATGTGCAAGTCTTGGAACGTCTTTTGCATTTAGGTTTTTATCTTTATTTTATGCACCATGCTGGTATGAGATAGTCCTTGGTTGATTTATAGAATGCTCTATGCACTTCACTTATATCTTTTGAGTATGGCTTTATAGAATGCTTCATGTGCTTCGCTTATATCATTTGAAGTTTGGATTGCCTGTTTCTCTTTACATACACAACCGCCATTTGTAGAATGCTCTTTTGCTTCACTTATATTTGTTAGAGCGTGGGCATATCTTTTGTAGAAAGAATTAAACTCTCTTTATTCACTTATATCTGTTTAGAGAGATGACAGGAATTGGTCATTCACATGGTTAGTCATAAAATCCTACATAAACTTGTAGATCACTGAATATGATATGTTTGATTCCTTGCAATAGTTTTGTGATATAAAGATGGTGATATTAGAGTCGTGCTAGTGGGTAGTTGTGGATTGTAGAAATACTTGTGTTGAGGTTTGTGATTCCCGTAGCATGCACGTATGGTGAACCATTATGTAACGAAGTCGGAGCATGAGGTGTTTATTGATTGTCTTCCTTATGAGTGGCGGTCGGGGACAAGCGATGGTCTTTTCCTACCAATCGATCCCCCTAGGAGTATGCGCGTAGTACTTTGTTTCGATGACTAATAGATTTTTGCAATAAGTATGTGAGTTCTTTATGACTAATGTTGAGTCCATGGATTATACGCACTCTCACCCTTCCATCATTGCTAGCCTCTCTAGTACCGCGCAATTTTCGCCGGTACCATAAACCCACCATATACCTTCTTCAAAACAGCCACCATACCTACCTATCATGGCATTTCCATAGCCATTCCGAGATATATTTCCATGCAACTTTCATCATCATCCTATACATGACTTGAGCATTCATTGTCATATTGCTTTGCATGATCGTAAGATAGCTAGCATGATGTTTTCATGGCTTGTCTGTTTTTGATGTCATTGCTACGCTAGATCATTGCACATCCCGGTACACCGCCGGAGGCATTCTTATAGAGTCATATCTTTGTTATAGATATCGAGTTGTAATATTGAGTTGTAAGTAAATAAAAGTGTGATGATCATCATTATTAGAGCATTGCCCCAGTGAGGAAAGGATGATGGAGACTATGATTCCCCCACAAGTCGGGATGAGACTCCGGACGAAAAAAATAAAAAAAAGAGAGAAGGCCCAAAAAAAGAGAAAATAAAAAAATGAGAGAAAAAGAGAGAACGGGTAGTGATACTATCCTTTTTCCACACTTGTGCTTCAAAGTAGCACCATGTTCTTCATATAGAGAGTCTCTTGAGTTATCACTTTCATATACTAGTGGGAATTTTCATTATAGAACTTGGCTTGTATATTCCGATGATGGGCTTCCTCAAATGCCCGAGGTCTTCATGAGCAAGCAAGTTGGATGCACACCCACTTAGTTTCAGTTTGAGCTTCCATACACGTATAGCTCTTAGTGCATCCGTTGCATGGAAATCCCTACTCACTCACATTGATATCTATTGATGGGCATCTCCATAGCCCGTTGATACGCCTAGTTAATGTGAGACTATCTTCTCCTTTTTGTCTTCTCCGCCATAATATTCTATTCCACCTATAGTGTTATGTCCATGGCTCACGCTCATGTATTGCGTGAAAGTTGAAAAGGTTTGAGAACGTCAAAAGTATGAAACAGTTGCTTGGATTGTCATCGGGGTTGTGCATGATGTGAATATTTTGTGTGGTGAAGATGGAGCATAGCCAGACTATATGATTTTGTAGGGATAACTTTCTTTGGCCATGTTATTTTGAAAAGACATGATTGCTTTATTAGTATGCTTGAAGTATTATTGTCTTAATGTCAAATGATAGACTATTGCTTTGAATCACTCGTGTCTTAATATTCATGACATGATTAGACATGCGATCAAGATTATGCTAGGTAGCATTCCACATCAAAAATTATCCTTTTTATCATTTACCTACTCGAGGACGAGCAGGAATTAAGCTTGGGGATGCTGATACGTCTCCGTTGTATCTATAATTTTTGATTGTTCCATGCCAATAATATGCAACTTTCATATACTTTTTGGCAACTTTTTATACTATTTTTGGGACTAACATATTGATGCAGTGCCCAGTGCCAGTTCCTGTTTGTTGCATGTTTTTTGTTTCGCAGAAAACCCATACCAAACGGAGTCCAAACGGAATAAAAACTGATGGATATTTATTTTGGAATATTTATGAATTTTGGGAAGTGGAATCATTGGGAGACGGTGCCCGAGGGGGTCACGAGGTAGGGGGCGCGCCCCAGGGTGTCAGGCGCGCCCCTGACCCTCATGGCCACCCCGTAAGGCGGTTGGAGCCCTTCTTTCGCCGCAAGAAAGCTAATATCCAGATAGAGATTGTGTTAAAATTTCAGCCCAATCGAAGTTACGGATCTCCGAGAATATAAGAAACGGTGAAAGGGAAGAATCAGAGAACGCAGAAACTGAGAAACAGAGAGGGACAGATCCAATCTCGGAGGGGCTCTTGCCCCTCCCTTGCCATGGATGCCATGGACCAGAGGGGAAACCCTTCTCCCATCTAGGGAGAAGTTCAAGGAAGAAGAAGAAGAAGAAGGAGGGGGCTCTCTCCCCCTCGCTTCCGGTGGCACCGGAGTGCCGCTGGGGGCCATCATCATCACCGCGATCTACACCAACACCTCCGCCATCTTCACCAACATCTCCATCACCTTACCCCCTCTATCTACAGCGGTCCACTCTCCCGCAAACCACTGTACCCTCTACTTGAACATGGTGCTTTATGCTTCATATTATTATCCAATAATGTGTTGCCATCCTATGATGTCTGAGTAGATTTTCGTTGTCCTATCGGTGGTTGATGAATTGCTATGATTGATTTAATTTGCTTGTGGTTATGTTGATGTCCTTTGGTGCCATCATATGATTGCGCACGTGGATCACACCCTAGGGTTAGTTGTATGTTGATAGGACTATGTATTCGAGGGCAAGAGTGACAGAAGCTTCAACCTAGCATAGAAATTGATGCATACGGGATTGAAGGGGGACGAATATATCTTAATGCTATGGTTGGCTTTTACCTTAATGAACATTAGTAGTTGCGGATGCTTGCTAATAGTTCCAATCATAAGTGCATAGAATTCCAAGTCAAGGATGACATGCTAGCAGTGGCCTCTCCCACATAATACTTGCTATCGGTCTAGTAAAGTAGTCAATTGCCTAGGGTTAATTTCACAACTCCTACCACCACTTTTCCACACTCGCTATATTTACTTTATTGTTTCTCTATCTAAACAGCCCCTACCTTTTATTTACGTACTCTTTATTATCTTGCAAACCTATCCAACAACACCTACAAAGTACTTCTAGTTTCATATTTGTTCTAGGTAAAGCGAACGTCAAGCGTGCGTAGAGTTGTATCGGTGGTCGATAGAACTTGAAGGAATATTTGTTCTACCTTTAGCTCCTCGTTGGGTTCAACACTCTTACTTATCGAAAATGGTTGCGATCCCCTATACTTGTGGGTTATCAAGACCTTTTTCTGGCGCCGTTGCCGGGGAGCAATAGCGTGGGGTGAATATTCTCGTGTGTGCTTGTTTGCTTTATCACTAAGTAATTTTTATTTGCTGTTCTTAGTTGTTTTCTATCTTTAGCTATGGGTAGGAAACGCAAAATACCAAAAAAATTAGGTGTACCTACTGAACCAATGGTTGAAGAACCACTCAAAATCTATCACACTGCTGAAGCTTATTACTTGGATCATCTTTGATCCCTATGTGCTCGTGCTAAAACCCCAACTAGCTTAGTTGAGGGCAAATCTTTAGATGAGCATGCTTGTTATGTGCGACACCATATATTTGAAAGAGGGAAACGTTTATTGGATCAAATTCATCGTTTGCAATGCTATGCTTGGAATTTATGTGAAATATATGATTATACTTGTTGTTCTGAAGACCCTAAGAAACACCTTCCCTAACAATGTTTGTTTAGTGATAATGGAATCGTATCCTATTATGCTAAGGGCGTTTATAGTTACTATGATGTTCAACAAATTGAAGAATTTGTTGCTTTTAAGGGTGCTTACGAAATTGCTTCTTTGATTGAAAAGTATGATGCTACTCTTTACAAATCTGAAAATTTTGCCATATTTAAATATTGCTATGACAATTATGCTTCTAATGCCTAATGTCAAATAATTCTTCAGATTCTTCATGTCTTCTGAGTCTTCAACTGTTGTAGCTTCATCTTTTCTAATGCATGGTGAAATCATGTTTACTCGGAAATGGTCATCGGTTGTCCGATATCTTGTCCTTCTTGGAGTGACTTCAGTTGATCCTCCGTGTGGTCAAAAGGGAAAGGGGTATATTCTAACTATTTGAGGTAAGAGAGGATATTTGATAAAATCAGAAAAGATGAGAAGTAAGGGATGTTTTTGAAAATGAAATTTTAGAGATTTCCTGTCCTAGGGCTTTCCGATTTCTAGGGTCACGTCCTAAAGTCAACATGTGCTCTTATACTATATCTGTAGCGACCCGACCTCAGACGGTCAAGCCTCTATGTATCTGTGCCATCCCTGGATCGGTATGATGGCACACACAGTACATCAATGTATATATCAAAGTGCAATCACATGTATAAATAACGTAAAACTGATATATATATATACCTCATAAGTCTCAGCGGAAATAAACAATCGGGTGTGGAGTCCCATCAACACCATCGGCAGGTTGAGTGTAGACCGTAACCCTATATCGTACTCTTACTCGTCGGAAGAAACATATGTGCAACATGAGATGTTGCAGCCATGTAGGTCAGCACATTGAATGTACCGGCAAGATCAATTTAAGAAAAACAGATGATAAACTATACTATATGCAATATGGTTTTGTGGCTCTGTATCTGAGTTTTGGTTGTATAAAAGCTAGTTTTATTTTCCCTACAACAAAGGAATTAACCAGAGTCTGTACTATGGAGTTTTCTATCATGACATGGTTCCGCCAACCGATGTCTCATAGCCCAAATCCTCATAAGTTTCCCACAATTAAATTATCAGTCCGGTATTGAGAGTTCCGAGATAGATCCAAGTCCAGAGGCTCAATTTGTCCGTAACCGGGGACACGGCTTGTCACACCCTAGTTAGTTCAAGCATTAGAGTGTGCATCATGTTTAAATTTCTTTTAAATTTGAAATGGGCAAGGCAGAAACCCCCAACACCCCCTGGAAACAACTAGGGTTTACTAAAAATATTTTCAATGAACCTGAAATGCCCTTCTAAAAAGTCCACCCTCTTTGTCTTAGGTTAGAACCTCTGGCAAAAATTGGTGCACAATTTTCTAGGTCAACAGAAGGTCATTGAATTAAATCATAAGTACTTGAATTTGGGCATTTAAATGCTATAAAATAATCTAAGTGCTCAAATAATTCTGGGAGTAAATGTTTCCTGTTGGAAATAATCTAAACAGAGGCCACATTTATTTTCAGGATTTTTGGAAATGTTTTAGTATTTTATTTAAAGCTAAACAGTTGCAGTTAAATAGAAAACAGAAACAAAAATCAAAAAAAGAGAGAGAAGAAAGCCCACCTGGGCCTTACCTGTGCTGGCCCAGCCACCTGGCTCGGCCCAGCCTGCTGGCGCTGCCAGTCATCGTCCTCCTCGCGCCAGAAGGACGCGGAGCACGTGGCCGGCGCCCGCAGCCACACGCCGGCCACCTCCTGCTTCCGCCGACGCCCGGGAGACGCCCTAAAGTGCCACGCGACCCCCACGTCTCCCTCTCATCCTCTCGCACTCTCCCCCTCGTCTCCCTCTCTCTCTCCCGCGACGGCCGAGCGCGTCCCTTGCCGCCGATCGCCGTAGTTGCCACCACAGACACCCCCTCGCCCTTCCGACGAGCCCATTAGCTCCGCCTCGACTCCCTCATCCTCCCCACCGAGCCACGCATCGCCGGAGGCCCTGCATCGCCGCTTCGCCCTCGTCTTCAACCTCGGGCACCCGAGCCATCTCCGGTCGAATTCGCCGCCGCCAGGACCTCCTGAGCCCGCTGACCCCCTCTCCGACTCCGCTGTGAGCTCCTCTTCCTTTCCCCCTAGTTCCAGTGCTCGATTACGCCTCGTAGCCACCGCCCCCTCCGAGCCCGAGCGCTCCTCGCCGCCGGCCATGTCGCCGTCGTGGCTACGGCCGTGTAAGCACGCGTCCGAGCGCCTCACCGTGCTCAGTGCAGCACCAGGAACCTATAGCCACCCCCAGTTCTTCCTCCCGTGCACCGTAGCCTCGAAACCGACCTCACCCGACTCCGTCGACCGCCAAGCTCGTCGCCGGCGACATTTCCGGCCACCCCGAGCCCAACTACCACCACCAAACGCTGCGGCTCATTCCCAGCTACCCGTAGATAGTCTCCGCCGTCGATTTGGTCACCGGAGGACCAAATCCGAAGCCCTCCGCCGTCTCGGGCCTCGCCGGCGTCGAGCCGCCGGCGAGTTGACCCAGTTTGACCCCTGGGTGGGCCCAAGAACACCCCCCTGAGTCTATGAAAGGTGGGGCCGGTCGGCTAACTAAATTAGGATTAGTCTTAATTAATTTTAATTAAATCAGTCACTGACATGTGGGCCCAGGCCCCACTGACAACTAATTAGTGTTAATCTAATTTTGCTAATTAGCTCAGAGGCTGACAGAAGGGGCCCACCAGTCAGGTTTGACCTAGGCTGGCGCCTTTGACCTGCTGAAGTCACCCTGACGCAATGCTGACGCAGTAATTGATTTTCCGGTTTTATTCTTATTCAGGAAATTCCAGAAAATAGTTCAAACTTCAAAAATTCATAGAAATTCAACCGTAACTCCAAATGAAATAATTTATATATGAAAAATTATCAGAAAAATTCAATCTATCCATCTGTAATGGTTTCATGCATGACAAAACAAGTTTACCTTGCTGTTTAAGCAGAATAAGGAAATGCACTAAAAATGCCATGCTAATGAGCTAATATTTGAATCTTTGATTCAAATGGGCTCATCCCTTCCTATTTTAGCTTGCATTAGGCCAGGACACAATCATATTGCCATGTCATAACATGCATCATATTGTTGCATATCGTCATGTGTTGATTGTGTTCTGATGTGTTCTTCACGGTAGGTTCTACCTCTGAGGATATTCACGAGTACCCAACTAAAGGGCAGTATTCCGCTACCACTCTATCAGGCAAGCAACCATTGATCATACCGATACAAACCCATGTTCTCGCTTCTGCTCTTGTTTACTGCATTAAGACAACGCGATCCAAACTGCTGTGTGCTACGGTAGTTGAACCCTTATCCTCTACATGACCTGTCATTGCCACAGTAACTAGATGAAACCCACTAGCATGTGTAGGAGTTGATTGAGCCATGTATGTGATTCTTACCTTGCTATGCCTGCTATGCTTAGAGTTGTGTCAGGCCTGGTTCATCTGGGAGATGGGCTAGAGTGAAATGCTTATGCCGGTAATGTGAGGGATGCGTTGAACATGTTTTGGTAAAGGTATCGATGAGAGGCCATGTAGGAGTACATGGTGGGTTGTTTCATTGAGGCCGTCCCTAAGAACTGAGATCTGTATGCGTGATTTAAGATTCAGCTACTACCACACATTGGGCCCTGAAATATGACCCCGCTCGACTTACTAACCCCTCTCGCCTCTGTCCAGGAGTTGCAACTAGTTTCTGGTGTTTGTAGGACATGTGTTGGCGGCCGTGCGTAGCGCTCACCCTAGGGGTGGGCTATGATGCAGTAGATACACCGTGGCCGGGTATGCCGGGCGCCCATTTGGCGTCTCGGGACCCTGTACACATCGTTTGGGGCCTTTGAGGACACCCCGGCCGGATTTCCTTGCGGATGGAACCTGAATAGGCGATAAACCTGGACTAGAGACTTGTGAGGTTAGTCAGGTCGTGGTCTACACCCACGTCGGTTTTTGCTTGAAGTCTGCCGAGCACATGTCGTGTGCAGACGCTAAGTGGTGGAAACATGTGTGACGAATAGCCACGTACACCCCTGCAGGGTATAAAACTATTTGAATAGCCGCGTCCGCGGTAAAGGACTACTTGGTTGCATATACAGTTCATAGACAAGTTAATGGATACTACTAAAAGACTCAGGATAAGCGTGAGTACCGAGGATGGCCCTCTCGTAGGGTGACGAGGGAGGATCCCCGGTGGAGTATTGTGTTGGTGAGTAGTGGACTCGTGTGCGAAAACTATTTTACTGGTGAAGTTCCGTAGGATAGCTTAGCCAAGAGTCAAAGCTGGCTTGCTGCATTAACCCCACCACCTTCTTGAGAATAAACATGTATAGTAGGTTCTGATGTAAGAATTGCTGAGTACCTTTGTACTCATGTTTGCTTATTTGTTGATTTCAGACGACAACACTGCCCCCTCCGATGGGTTCTATGTAGACCTTGACGTCGACGAGTGACTAGCCACCCAGGTGGTGACCCTTGCCATGGAGGGCCTATGTAGATAGACAGGCTTCGAGAAGCCTTCTTTCTTTCTAGAGTCTGTACTCAGACTAGTTGCTTCCGCATGTGCTTGTGTGTTTGTATGACTTGAGTGTCAAGTCTTGTGACCCCTATCTGTATGAACATGTTATGTATGGCTCTCTGGAGCCTTTAAATAAAGTACTTGAGTTGTAGAGTTTTGTTATGATGCCATGTTGTATGTACTCATATCGGGCATATTGTGTGTATGATTGAAATGCTTGGTATGAGTAGCATCCGAGAATCTAGTTGTTTATCCTTGGCAGCCTTTCATATGGGGAAATGTAGTCTAGTGCTCCTCGAGCCATAGTAGTCCGCTACAGCCCGGTTCACCGGAGTCCTGCTAGCCCAGCACTACTGTTCATGACACTTGACTGGCCGGCATGTGTTTCACTTCGTCCCTATGTCTGTCCCTTCGGGGAAATGTCACGCGGTGACTTCCGGAGTCCTGCCTAGCCTGCTACAGCCCGGGGTTCCCTGGAGTCCTGTTAGCCCAGTGCTACAGCCCGGAATCACTCGTTGATGACCGACATGTTCGATGTTATTCATGTATGCCTGTCTCCATAGGTCTGTGCCGCTTTGGGTTCATGACTAGCCATGTCGGCCCGGGTTCTCTGTCATATGGATGCTAGCGACACTATCATATACGTGAGCCAAAAGGCGCAAACGGTCCCGGGCCATGGTAAGGCGACACCCGTGGGATACCGTGCGTGAGGCCCCAAAGTGATATGAGGTGTTACCGGCTAGATCGATGTGACCTGGAATCGGGGTCCTGACAGCGTTGGTATCAGAGCCGGACTGCCTGTAGGTTCGTTGAGCCAAACTGGTCGATGTCGAGTCTAGAAATGCTCTAGTTATATGTAGGGGAATTGATTGTGGGAGGGAACATAAGGTTCTTTTAGTCCTTTACCTATGCCTCTGATCTGAGTCATTCTCTCATCATTCAACGTGGGTTAAGGACTAGGCTCTCCTCCTCTATCAGGTTCACGTGTTCTAATCTGTAGTAGCTTATAGGATTGTTGTTACAAGTCTCAGTTCAGTTTCTACTATTCTTAGTATGTTGCTAATTGGATCAGAACCTTGATATGATGTTGTTGCGTGGTATTGCGAATTGTTGTGGATGTCTCAAGTCTTTTTCTGAGCATTTACAGTTGTTATGCTGTCCAATTTTCCCTAGGAATTCTGATGTCTTTGCATTGTGGTTGTGCTTTCAGATGGCCAACCATGTTCAAAACCAAGTGGTTCACCTGATACGGTGCCTCGACGTGCCCGGTCATACTGCTATGCTAGTCTGGGTAATGATCGAGACGGGCTACCGTTGGTATCCCGAATACACCGTCGAAGAGCAGTTCCGCGACTTTAATCAAAGCCAATATCTCTGTACCGTCAGGATATTTCCTTCTTATCCTGGATCTACCGAGCCCCTTCATTGTTCCTATGGACTCGGGGTTACTGTTGAGATGGCTGTGCAGGATGCTGCCTATTCCATGATGACCATCTTGCGAGTCCGGACTGGCCTGCTTCGGAACACCGACTTCCGTTACATGCCAGCTTCACTTCCGGGAGCGCAAGGGTATCTTCAGGCTATCTATGCTGACTCCACTCAGGAGGACTCATTAACTCGTACCACTGCCGAGTTGCTTGAAGATAAGGACCGAGAGAATCGGGCCTTGAGGCTGGAACTTTTCAATACCCGTGCTGATCATTGGGCCACATTGACTCGGTTTGCACCTGCGGTGCAAGCTGGATGTATGGATACAAGGGATCTGTATCCTGTGAGATCAGCTCTGCCAGACATGGTGGATTGGCGTGATGTGGGAGGCATCACCCCACCCCGTGGTCCCCGCAGGCCACCGTTTGCTGGTCCAAGACCTCATCCTAGCCCCTTTGGTCCACAGGCTCCTCAGGACTGTCTATTCCCGGATGGTCATGTTGAACTTCCAGGCTACGGAGGCGACTTCTATGAGAACTACTACGGAGCTGTCTGAGCTAGTAGTAGTACCACTAGTATTGTAGTAGTTGTATTTCCACTGTCCTGTGTGACTTGTGGGATACGACTTAGTGTGTAGTCAATTCCGGAGGTGTAGAAAAATAATGTATAGGAGCTTGGAATGCCTCCGATGAGATGTAATGTCTTTCATCATAGTTGTACTGTAGCATGGGCTTGTACTAAACTATGTAAGATGTGTATGATCGTTGGTATATATATGGCAGTTTTATATTACCATGACATACGAATGAACATCTCTGCATTCCGTGTTTTCCATTACATTCTGCACTTCCTTGTTAAGTTTGAGCCATCCTTGTCTAAATCGTTGTCTTGTTTTCTCCTAGGATGGTCAACACCCGCGGCAACCCTGCTGTCCCGGAGCAGGGGGAAGCCAGTGCAGCTAGAGGTGAAAATCTGCCTCACCCGCCTTCTTTGGCCGAAGTGATGCTGGAGGCGGAAAGAAACAAGCGTGAGACTAACTGCCTGCTAGAGCGGATTGAGCAGAACACTACACGCCACCCACGAAATGACTTGGTGTCAATCAATGACTTTATCAAGTTGTACCCACCAAAGTTTAACCATTCCGTCGAGCCCCTCGACGCGGATGACTGGCTTCGCAGCATCACCCACAAGCTACGTTCTGCCAATGTAGCCGAAGCCGACAAGGTTACCTATGCTGCCTATCATCTCGAAGGCCCTGCTAGCCTTTGGTGGGAAAACTTCGAAGCTATGCGCCCGGTCGGCCAAATCACTACTTGGGTTGAATTCAGTGAGGCTTTCCGTGAGCATCACATTCCGGAAGGTCTCATGGATCGCAAGAGGGAGGAGTTCTGCAACTTCACCCAAGGAAGACTGACTGTGGATGCTTACAGTCGTGAATTTGGGAATCTGGCACGTTATGCTCCTGAAGAGGTTTCTACTGACGCTAAGAAGCAGGCAAGGTTCCGCAAGGGACTTAGCCCTGAGCTTCGCCGCGATCTCCGTCTGCACGAGTGCACATCCTTCCAGAAGTTGGTCAATAAAGCCATCAGTGCTGAGACGGGCCAGACTGATTATGACGCTTCACGCAAGCACTCCCGTGATTTTGGCTCTTCATCCGGCTCTGGAACTCAGAAGCGCCGGGTGTGGATTCCAAGCACGGCACTGCCACCCAGGTTTATTCCGAGGCCATCCTTTGAGGCGTCTCGTCCCAACCAGCAATTTGCACTGCCCAAGCCCTATGGTGGCCCCGCTGCTAATGCTGCTCCACGCCCCAATGTGGTGACGTGCTTCAAGTGTGGAGAGCTGGGTCACTATAGCCGAGAGTGTCCCCAGAACAACAACCCCAATCAAACTGGAAAGTCCGTTAGCCGTGGTAAGTCAGCGGGGAAGACTTTCTACGCCAAGCCGGCCACCACTGCACGTGGCCATGTCAATTATGTTTCAGCCGAGGAGGCTCATGAGGATCCTAACGTCGTCCTTGGTATGCTCCTTGTTAACTGCCATCCGGCATCTGTTCTTTTCGATACTGGAGCATCCCATTCATTCATATCCGAGAGCTATGCCCGATTGCATAACACGACATTCTGTGACATGCCTTCTACCATGGAAATTCAAACCCCTGACTCTAGATGGCAAACTTCTAGAGTAAGCCATGGGAACGAAATTCTTGTCAATAGACTTGTCTTCCTTGCATCCTTAATAGCTCTCAAGTCTTCCGACATAAATATCATCTTGGGTATGGACTGGATGTCAGCTCATTATGCTAAGATCGATTGTGCCACTAGAACCGTTCAACTTACTCACCCATCGGGCAAGACAGTCAATGTCTTAACTCGAGTGGCCAAGTGCCAGCTTTACTGTCTAAATGCCAACCCCCTTCCAGACCTTGAGGATGTTCCGGTAGTCCGTGACTTCCCGGATGTCTTTCCAAAAGAACTGCCAGGTGTTCCACCTGACAGGGATGTCGAGTTTGTGATAGACCTTGTTCCAGGAACCGTTCCAATCTCTAGAAGACCCTACAAGATGGCACCCTTAGAACTAGCCGAGCTTAAGAACCAACTCGATGAGTCCTTGAAAAAGGGTTTCATCCGTCCTAGTTCCTCTCCTTGGGCTTACCCCGTCCTCTTCGTTAAGAAGAAGGATGGAACGGATCGAATGGTTGTGGATTACCGCACTGTCAACCTGGTCACCATCAAGAACAAATACCCTCTTCCCAGGATCAATGATTTGTATGATCAGCTCGCTGGATCCTCAGTCTTTTCCAAGATGGATTTGAGGTTGGGCTACCATCAAATCAAAATCAAAAACAGGGACATTCCCAAAACGGCCTTTGTTACTCGTTATTGCCAATACGAGTACACCGTCATGTCCTTCGGTTTAACCAATGCCCCGGCTACCTTCTCTCGGTTAATGAACTCAGTCTTCATGGAGTACTTGGATAAATTCGTCGTAGTATACCTCGATGACATACTCATCTACTCCAAGAATAAAGAGGAACATGCCGTACATCTAAGGCTGGTATTGATGAAACTCCGAGAGCATCGCCTCTATGCCAAATTCTCCAAGTGTGAATTTTGGTTGCCATAAGTGACCTATCTAGGCCATGTAATTTCTGGCAAGGGTATTGCTGTCAATCCCGAGCAAGTTCAAGCCGTCCTTGATTGGACTCCACCTGAGACGGTTAAGAAAGTTCGGAGCTTCCTTGGCTTAGCGAGCTATTGCCGCCGCTTCATCGAGAATTTCTCCAAGGTTGCTAAACCTCTAACTGAACTCCTCAAGAAAGATAAAAAGTTCGAGTGGACTCCACAGTGCAAGATCAGTTTTCAAGAACTGAAAAGACGCCTGACATCTGCCCCCGTACTGGTACCACCAGACTTCTCCAAGGACTTTATTATCTATTGCGACGCCTCGCGACAAGGACTAGGTTGCATACTCATGCAAGATCGTCAGGTAATTGCCTATGCTTCACGGCAATTACACCCACATGAGGAAAATTATCCTACACATGATCTAGAGCTTGCAGCTGTAGTCCATGCACTTAAAACCTGGCGACATTACCTTCTCGGTAATCGCTATGAGATCTTCACCAATCACCAAAGTTTGAAATATATCTTCACCCAACCAGATTTGAATCTCAGGCAAAGACGTTGGGTTGAGTTGATCTCCGATTACGACTTAGGAATAACTTACACCCCGGGCAAAGCCAATGTCATGGCTGATGCGCTAAGCCGTAAGTCCTATTGTAACAACCTAATGTTACAACAAAGTCAACCACTTCTCCATGAGGAATTTCGTAAGCTTAATCTTCACATTGTTCCTCGAGGATTCCTATCCACCCTGGTGGCGAAACCTACCCTTATGGATCAAATCATAGCTGCCCAGAAGCGTGATAAGGGCATATCCCGGATTAAGGAAAACATCGCTAGCGGAGTTGCTAAATGTTTCTCCATGGATGAGCAAGGTGCTGTCTTTTTTTAGAACCGTCTGGTGGTTCCCAAGAAACAACATCTACGCCAGTTGATCCTTAAGGAAGCTCATGAATCCCCTCTCACCATTCATCCCGGTAGTACTAAAATGTATCAAGACCTACGCCAGAGGTTTTGGTGGACTAGGATGAAGAGAGAAATCGCTCAATACATTGCTAGCTGCGACGTTTGTCGTCGTGTTAAAGCAGAGCATCAACGGCATGCTGGCACCCTTCAACCTTTGGCTATTCCTGAATGGAAATGGGATAAAATCAGTATGGATTTCATCACCGGGTTTCCCAGGACCAAGAGAGGGAATAATGCCATCTTCATTGTGATCGACCGACTTTCCAAAGTAGCCCACTTTCTACCTGTTCGTGACAGTATCACCGCTAGCCAGCTAGCCGATTTATACATCTCCTGAATAGTGTCTCTTCATGGTGTTCCATTGGAAATTAACTCAGACCGTGGGAGTCTCTTCACCTCTCGATTTTGGGAAAGTTTCCAAAATGCTATGGGAACTCGTCTCTCTTTTAGTACCGCCTTCCATCCTCAATCAAGTGGTCAAGTAGAGCGAGTCAATCAAATTCTGGAAGATATGCTCCGAGCTTCTGTTATCTCGCTCGAAATAAGTTGGGAGAAATGCCTTCCATTCGCGGAGTTTGCTTATAACAATAGTTATCAAGCTAGTTTGGGGAAAGCTCCTTTCGAAGTTCTTTATGGACGAAAATGTCGAACGCCTCTTAACTGGTCAGAAACCGGGGAAAGACAACTCTTTGGCCCGGATATGATTCAGGAAGCGGAAGAGCAGGTTCGCGTTATTCGTGAGAAATTGAAAACAGCCCAATCTCGTCAAAAGAGTCAATATGATCATAAACATAAGCCTATGACCTACGAAATCGACGAGAAGGCTTACCTTCGGGTTACTCCGTTAAAGGGAACCCATCGTTTCAGTATCAAAGGCAAATTGGCTCCTCGTTACATTGGACCCTTTCACATTCTTGCCAAACGAGGAGAAGTGGCCTACCAATTGGAACTACCTCCGCATCTTTCCAGAGTTCACGATGTCTTCCACGTTTCACAACTCAGGCGTTGCTTCGCGGATCCTATCCGTGGAGTGGATCACGAAACGCTTGATCTACAAGATAACCTTTCTTATCGGGAATATCCCATTCGTATCCTTGATCAAGCCGAGCGTACCACTCGACGTCATAATATCAAGTTTCTCAAGGTTCAATGGTCACACCATTCCGAGGAAGAAGCCACTTGGGAAAGGGAGGATCGTCTTCGACTCGAGTACCCCGCCTTCTTCCCAGAGGATCCTAAATCTCGGGACGAGATTCTTTTGAGTGGGGGTGAGTTGTCACGTTGTCACACCCTAGTTAGTTCAAGCATTAGAGTGTGCATCATGTTTAAATTTCTTTTAAATTTGAAATGGGGAAGGCAGAAACCCCCAACACCCCCTGGAAACAACTAGGGTTTACTAAAAATATTTTCAATGAACCTGAAATGCCCTTCTAAAAAGTCCACCCTCTTTGTCTTAGGTTAGAACCTCTGGCAAAAATTGGTGCACAATTTTCTAGGTCAACAGAAGGTCATTGAATTAAATCATAAGTATTTGAATTTGGGCATTTAAATGCTATAAAATAATCTAAGTGCTCAAATAATTCTGGGAGTAAATGTTTCCTGTTGGAAATAATCTAAACAGAGGCCACATTTATTTTCAGGATTTTTGGAAATGTTTTAGTATTTTATTTAAAGCTAAACAGTTGCAGTTAAATAGAAAACAGAAACAAATCAAAAAAAAGAGGAGAAAGCCCACCTGGGCCTTACCTGTGCTGGCCCAGCCACCTGGCTCGGCCCAGCCTGCTGGCGCTGCCAGTCGTCGTCCTCCTCGCGCCAGAAGGACGCGGAGCGCGTGGCCGGCGCCCGCGGCCACACGCCGGCCACCTCCTGCTTCCGCCGACGCCCGGGAGACGCCCTGAAGTGCCACGCGGACCCCCACGTCTCCCTCTCATCCTCTCGCACTCTCCCCCTCGTCTCCCTCTCTCTCTCCTGCGACGGCCGAGCGCGTCCCTCGCCGCCGATCGCCGTAGTTACCACCACAGACACCCCCTCGCCCCTCTGACGAGCCCATTAGCTCCGCCTCGACTCCCTCATCCTCCCCACCGAGCCACGCATCGCCGGAGGCCCTGCATCGCCGCTTCGCCCTCGTCTTCAACTTCGGGCACCCGAGCCATCACCGGTCGATTCGCCGCCGCCAGGACCTCCCCGAGCTCGCTGACCCCCTCTCCGACTCCGCGGTGAGCTCCTCTTCCTTTCCCCTAGTCCCGTGCTCGATTACGCCTCGTAGCCACCCCCCTCGAGCGAGCGCTCCTCGCCGCCGGCCATGTCGCCGTCGTGGCTACGGCCGTGTAAGCACGCGTCCGAGCGCCTCACCGTGCTCAGTGTAGCACCAGGAACCCGTATAAGCCACCCCCAGTTCTTCCTCCCGTGCACCGTAGCCTCGAAACCGACCTCACCGACTCCGGCGACCGCCAAGCTCGTCGCCGGCGACGTTTCCGGCCACCGAGCCCAACTACCACCACCAAACGCTGCGGCTCGTTCCAGCTACCCGTAGATAGTCTCTGCCGTCGATTTGGTCACCGGAGGACCAAAGCCGAAGCCCTCCGCCGTCTCGGGCCTCGCCCGGCGTCGAGCCGCGCGGCGAGTTGACCCAGTTTGACCCCTGGGTGGGCCAGGAAGGACCCCCCTGCCTAGGTCTTAGACAGGTGGGCCGGTCGGCTAACTAAATTAGGATTAGTCTTAATTAATTTTAATTAAATCAGTCACTGACATGTGGGCCCAGGCCCCACTGACAACTAATTAGTGTTAATCTAATTTTGCTAATTAGCTGAGAGGCTGACAGAAGGGGCCCACCAGTCAGGTTTGACCTGGGCTGGCGCCTTTGACCTGCTGACGTCACCCTGACGCAATGCTGACGCAGTAATTGATTTTCTGGATTTATTCTTATTCAGGAAATTCCAGAAAATAGTTCAAACTTCAAAAATTCATAGAAATTCAACCATAGCTCCAAATGAGATAAATTTATATATGAAAAATTATCAGAAAAATTCAATCTATCCATCTGTAATGGTTTCATGCATGACAAAACAAGTTTACCTTGCTGTTTAAGCAGAATAAGGAAATGCACTAAATGCCATGTTTAATGAGCTAATATTTGAATCTTTGATTCAAATGGGCTCATCACTTCCTATTTTAGCTTGCATTAGGCCAGGACACAATCATATTGCCATGTCATAACATGCATCATATTGTTGCATATCGTCATGTGTTGATTGTGTTCCGATGTGTTCTTCGTGGTAGGTTCTGCCTCCGAGGGTATTCACAAGTATCCAACTGAAGGGCAGTATTCCGTTACCACTCCATCAGGCAAGCAACCATTGATCATTCCGATACAAACCCATGTTCTCGTTTCTGCTCTTGTTTACTGCATTAAGACAACGCGATCCAAACTGCTGTGTGCTACGGTGGTTGAACCCTTATCCTCTACATGACCTGTCATTGCCACAGTAACTAGATGAAACCCACTAGCATGTGTAGGAGTTGATTGAGCCATGTATGTGATTCTTACCTTGCTATGCCTGCTATGCTTAGAGTTGTGTCAGGCCTGGTTCATCTGGGAGATGGGCTAGAGTGAAATGCTTATGCCGGTAATGTGAGGGATGCGTTGAACATGTTTTGGTAAAGGTATCGATGAGAGGCCATGTAGGAGTACATGGTGGGTTGTTTCATTGAGGCCGTCCCTAAGAACTGAGATCTGTATGCGTGATTTAAGATTCAGCTACTACCACACATTGGGCCCTGAAATATGACCCCGCTCGACTTACTGACCCCTCTCGCCTCTGTCCAGGAGTTGCAACTAGTTAACTAGTTTCTGGTGTTTGTAGGACATGTGTTGGCGGCCGTGCGTAGTGCTGACCCTAGGGGTGGGCTATGATGCGGTAGATACATCGTGGCCGGGTATGCCGGGCGCCCATTTGGCGTCTCGGGACCCTGTACACATCGTTTGGGGCCGTTGAGGACACCCCGGCCGGATTTCCTTGCGGATGGAACCTGAATAGGCGATAAACCTGGACTAGAGACTTGTGAGGTTAGTCAGGTCGTGGTCTACACCCACGTCGGTTTTCGCTTGAAGTCTGCCGAGCACATGTCGTGTGCAGACGCTAAGTGGTGGAAACATGTGTGACGAATAGCCGCGTACACCCCTGCAGGGTATAAAACTATTCGAATAGCCGCGTCCGCGGTAAAGGACTACTTGGTTGCATATACAGTTCATAGACAAGTTAATGGATACTACTAAAAGACTCAGGATAAGCGTGAGTACCGAGGATGGCCCTCTCGTAGGGTGACAAGGGAGGATCCCCGGTGGAGTATTGTGTTGGTGAGTAGTGGACTCGTGTGTGAAAACTATTTTACTGGTGAAGTTCCATAGGATAGCTTAGCCAAGAGTCAAAGCTGGCTTGCTGCATTAACCCCACCACCTTCTTGAGAATAAACATGTATAGTAGGTTCTGATGTAAGACTTGCTGAGTACCTTTGTACTCATGTTTGCTTATTTGTTGATTTCAGACGACAACACTGCCCCCTCCGATGGGTTCTATGTAGACCTTGACGTCGACGAGTGACTAGCCACCCAGGTGGTGACCCTGGCCATGGAGGGCCTATGTAGATAGACAGGCTTCGAGAAGCCTTCTTTCTTTCTAGAGTCTGTACTCAGACTAGTTGCTTCCACATGTGCTTGTGTGTTTGTATGACTTGAGTGTCAAGTCTTGTGACCCCTATCTGTATGAATATGTTATGTATGGCTCTCTGGAGCCTTTAAATAAAGTACTTGAGTTGTAGAGTTTTGTTGTGATGCCATGTTGTATGTACTCATATTGGGCATATTGTGTGTTTGATTGAAATGCTTGGTATGAGTGCGATCCGACAATTAAGTTGTTTATCCTTGGCAGCCTTTCATATGGGGAAATGTAGTCTAGTGCTCCTCGAGCCATAGTAGTCCGCTACAGCCCGGTTCACCGGAGTCCTGCTAGCCCAGCACTACTGTTCATGACACTTGACTGGCCGGCATGTGTTTCACTTCGTCCCTATGTCTGTCCCTTCGGGGAAATGTCACGCGGTGACTTCCGGAGTCCTGCCTAGCCTGCTACAGCCCGGGGTTCCCTGGAGTCCTGTTAGCCCAGTGCTACAGCCCGGAATCACTCGTTGATGACCGACATGTTCGATGTGATTCATGTATGCCTGTCTCCATAGGTCTGTGCCGCTTTGGGTTCATGACTATCCATGTCGGCCCGGGTTCTCTGTCATATGGATGCTAGCGACACTATCATATACGTGAGCCAAAAGGCGCAAACGGTCCCGGGCCATGGTAAGGCGACACCCGTGGGATACCGTGCGTGAGGCCGCAAAGTGATATGAGGTGTTACCGGCTAGATCGATGTGACCTGGAATCGGGGTCCTGACACGGCTAATCGATTAGGTTTTTTACCCTCTGCAGAGGTTTGTACACTTTACCCGCAAGATTCAATCCCTCTTTTATGTTCTCGCACTTCAGGGTGTTTGAGAACAAGATGACCGAAACATGGTCTTCCGAAGAGTTCCTCTGACCACTGTCCAGTGCTTATCCAATCCTACTGTAGTTCTACATCTGCTAGCACCATCCCAGCCAGAGTCACCACTAAGGTCAACCAAGCCAGAGCCCATAGTGACTTGCGGTTGCACAGGTAAGCTTCCGGGCATGAAGTATTCTTCCGTCTCTTTGAGTCTGGGTGAAGCTTTCCGCAAGATGTCATGGCGCTTCTCCATGCATCCCGGCCATCCACTGGTTGCGCCAGGGTGCCTGTCAACCGTCCTTCACCCAGTAGTGTGTATTGAATTCTTGTCTCCAGTCTTGAAGTCTTGAGGCCTTGAAGATACAGTCCTTGCAAATTCCATCATGGAGTTGTTGCTATTGACGTGAAGTCCTCCTTCTTCACACCACTCATCGTGCACCCATACCAAACCCCGTCTACTATAGCGTAGCATTAAAACTATATAACGTCCCAGGCTTGGTAACAGGGAGATGGGTTCCTGATACGTCTCCAACGTATCTATTATTTTTGATTGCTCCATGCTATATTATCTGCTGTTTTGGACATTATTGGGCTTTATTATCCACTTTTATATTATTTTTTGGGACTAACCTATTAGCCGGAGGCCCAACGCAGAATTGCTGTTTTTTTTGCCTATTTTAGGGTTTCGAAGAAAAGGAATATCAAACGGAGTCCAAACGGAATGAAACCTTCGGGAACGTGATTTTCTCACCGAACATGATCCAGGAGACTTGGACCCTATGTCAAGAAATAAAGGAGGAGGCCATGAGGTAGGGGGGCGCGCCTAAAGGAGGAGGCCATGAGGTAGGGGGGCGCGCCTACCCCCCCCCCCCCCCCCAGGCGCGCCCTCCACCCTCGTGGGCCCCCTGTTGCTCCATCGACGTACTCCTTCCCCCTATATATACCTACGTACCCCCAAAACGATAAGATACGGAGCCAAAACCCTAATTCCACTGCCGTAACTTTCTGCATCCACGAGATCCCATCATGGGGCCTGTTCCGGAGCTCCGCCGGTGGGGGCATCCATCACGGAGGGCTTCTACATCAACACCATAGCCCCTCCGATGAAGTGTGAGTAGTTTACCTCAGACCTTAGGGTCCATAGTTATTAGCTAGATGGCTTATTCTCTCTTTTTGGATCTCAATACAATGTTCTACCCCTCTCTTGTGGAGATCTATTTGATGTAATCTTATTTTTGCGGTGTGTTTGTTGAGATCGCTGAATTGTGGGTTTATGATCAAGATTATCTATGAACAATATTTGAATATTCTCTGAATTCTTATATGTATGATTGGTTATCTTTGCAAGTCTCTTCAAATTATCAGTTTGGTTTGGACTACTAGATTGATCTTCTAGAAATTTTGAATCTAATGCAAAAAGAATCACTCAATTTCGACTTAAAACCTAAAAGATATAAGCAATCTAAGATTGAAACTATTCCTGTTTTTTTAACAGAACAAAAAAAAACAAATCAGACAAGTGCTACGTGGTGGGCTGTTACTGGGATAAACGGTGGGTGATCCATCGCTAAACCGCGCTCGGCCGATATGTAACCAAACCGCTAACGCGCGTACGAATAAAAGAAAACCAGTGAACTGGTTTAGATCTAAACCGAACTAACCGTAAATAAACCGCACTAAAACCGATCTAATAAAATAACTATTCGATCCGTTCTAATCTAGACTGTGCATTGAAGATCAAACAGAGGGAGGTCATTGGAGCTTACAACGGTGGTGGTCGCCGGTGATGAGGCTCGGACGTCGTCGGCGGCGATGCTCCGGTCGTCGGAGATCTCCGGCGAGGGCATGGGCGGACGCGAAGTTCGACGACGAGCCCAGTGGTGCTCGAAGTGGTGGCGTAGGTGGACGGAGGAGGTCGGCAGCGAGGTGGAGATGGCATTGGCGTTAGGGCGTCGGCGGTGGCGGCGCTCCGGTGGTCCTAGAGCTCCGGCGAGTGCACGGGAAGGTGCGCACGACTATGGCGGTTGCAATGGTGGTGGTGGAGAGGCTTGGGGATGGCTGTAGGGAGCAGGGGGACTGCAATGGCGGCGGCGAGCTCGAGCAACTCTGACGAGCGATTCTAGCAAGATGAGAGAGAGGGACAGGGGGATTTAGGGGGGGATTGACAAGGGGCAAGGGTTTTTATAGGGGGGAAGCCTTGGAGGAGGGGTTGGGCGAAGGAGCTCCTCGATCCCGAGAGATCCGGGATACGGCGGCGCGACGAACAGCCACTGGGTTCGGCCTGGCGTCCCGAGCAAGAAGATGAGGAGTGGGGCCCGGCGTCAGTGACCGCGGGAGAGAGGGGGAAGGGTCGGGCGATCGACGCGTAGCGACTCTAGCGCTCGAGCGGGCTGAGGATGAGAGAGAAAGGGAGGAGGGCCTCGGTCCGTTGGCTATGGCTGTTTTTTAATAACACACGGTAGGAAAAAAACATAACCAAACAAAGTACAAATATTATATAGGAATATAATATATCAAAAATAAATAAAAACAATTCCTACAACAAAAACTATGTTTAAGTTCAAATAAAGTCCTCAAAAATAAAAAATAAAGCAAACAATGCTACTGTTGCATTAAAACCCAACAAAAATCATTTTTTAAAATACCAAAATATTTCAAATTTATTTTCTCCTAATTTTTCATGGAAGGGAATCATTTTACCCTTATTTCAATATATTTTATTTTTGGAGAAAATAATTTGAATAAAAACCAAATAACTACAAATTGAAAGGGGGTTTCAAAATAATTCCAAATGACTTTCAATTTGATTCTTTGTAACTTCCAACTCATATTTCATATAATTGAAGGAGTCATTTTATCTTCTCTCCTGAAAATCATTGAGTTGCATAAAGTTTTGAATTTGAAATATTTTCAGATGGAAATTCAAATCTTTTCAAACCCCTTTTCATTTCTTTGAATGGAAGAAGTCATATCATCTTCACTCTAGGGTTTTGTGATGAAATGAATTTGAATTCCTAGGGATCAAAATGCAAGGTGAAAGTTTTGGGAAAGTCATTTCATTCCCTCTCATTAAACTCTCCAAAGTTTCAAATTTCACTCACTTTCAGTCAATCAATCAAGCATTCAATCAATGAAACACAAATATTTATTTAATATAACATTCCAAAATTTAGAATTTTGGGATGTTACAAACCTACCACACTTAAAATGAATCTCATCCTCGAGATTCGAAGAGGCTAGCAAGAAAAGGTTAGGGTTTGGGGGTCTTCTAGCAATTCCATTGAGCGGAAAGGTCTCGGGTGCTACCACACTTAGAAACATGCTTACGGTTCCAACATAACTCATGTACTTCATCCTTTTGGGTTGACGGTGTCAGTCTTTTCTTATTCTCCGGAATAATTCTTTCACTTGTGCTCTTCCGGTAAGGGCATAACCTTTTCCTCAAACACGTGTCCTTTCATCCCGGTGAGGTTCTTCCGAGATTGGGTCTTCTTAGCTGACAGGTCTGTCGCCAATACTAAATAACTATCAAAATTCTCATGGTGCTCAAGCCTGTATGGTTTCTCCTACAGAAAATGGGTTTGGTTGAATCTCACCGTATACCTACGATTGGCAACGACTGCCTGGTACCAAGGTTTCTTAACATGCCATTCTAAGGTTTAAACAAGGTTTGATATCGTCGTCTCTCTACGATGGGTAAGTCACTCAGATTTACCATTCCAAATAGCAAGAGCGAATGATACGAGTAAGTCCGTACGGTGATCAATCCATTCCGCGCCCAAATCATTACCCTGTACAAGGTTTAGCGAATCTCACGTTTCTAACACTCGGTCATTCTCGCAAGTATTGCAGAATTTCTCTTGTCCTTGAACTGGGTTCGGGTAATTCCATTATTTCTGCAAGATGAACAAAACATCTATCGTTCTTCACGACTCTCATGTTTTTGCGTATCCTCCTACTAAACGTATGCTGATTAAATCACCAATTCTTCCAAATTTCTTCCTTCATCAAGGTTACGTCTGTTCCTTTTGAAATCCTGGGCCTGTGGGTTATGGCCCACCTCAACACTTGTACAAGTTTAACTCATCCTTGGAGTAACTCTTGTTCCATATTACACCTCCTTTAAATCCAATAGTACTTCATTTCTTAATAACCATCGTATCAAAAGAAAAACTCTAACTTTTTTGTCCAAAATCCAATCGGTGGGACATATTTCGTTTTCCATTGGCCGGGTGTTCTTACAGGGTACTAGCACCGCTGAAATGCACAAATTCTTCCATGGACATATTACTCATATCCTCGAAAATGGTCAACATCTTTGTTCATAGAGTAAAAACTCATATAATATGACGTATGAAATCATAACACATTAACTTTATTGATTCATGATTTCATTACAATCTCTGAAACTCTCATTACATAAATTCAAATCCATATCCTCATGAAAAATAAACGTTCTTCCTACTACACTTATTATGAATATCAAAATCTCAACTACTCAGCTCCAGCTTTCATCTTGTCGGGGCACTTACTAGCATAATGTCCTGCTTCCTTTCAATGAAAACAACTAATTTTCGATAAGTCTTTGGGCTTCTCGGGGATGGTGTCTGCTCTTTGGGTTCTAGGCTTCTTCTCTGGGCATTTATTAGCATAATGACCTAAATCCTTGCACCTTTAACAAGTGACATTACTCAGGTCCTTCTCTTCAGAAATTCAGTTGTTTAGGGGATGCCTTCGTTTTCTCTTCCTGAATTTCTCCATAATGATCAGAGCTTCTATTTCCTGAGGGTCAAACTTCACTTCTGCTATCGGGAAGTCTCCGAGATACTCTTGGCTTTCCTTCGTGCAATACTTTGAAAAATGTCCTTCTTCTCTAAATGAATACCAGACTTGGGCGAAAAATCTATTTAGGTCTTCACCATCAGGGTCTTCAATAACTTTCTCCATCACGAGTTCTTCTAAACTTTCCTTGAGGGCTTCTTTCATGGCTTCCTTCCGCTGCTTGGTAATTTCTTGTACCTTAGGGTAAATCTGACATTAAGCATGGTAGTGCGTAGTTCCTTCACACGGGAAACAAGTAACCTGCCCAGTTAGGCATTCTTCAGCTGGGTGATTTCCTTCACAATGAGGGCATCCATCCTTGTGTTCTTCATTAGTGTGTCCTATTTCTCCGCAAATCTTGCAGGCACAAGGTTTCTTCATCGGGTTATCCCAGTGCTTCCGAATGAGACGGGATCTTAACAGAGTCTTCTGGAATTCCTCCCAAGTTCTTGCTCCGCTGCATCCTAGTATGGCCTGATGCATTTTCCACCAGGTTGAAGCACTTTTTGTAAAGTACCAGAGAGTGTATTGAACCTCATACTTGCTTCCAATCAAGTTGTTCTTGAAGTGATCCTCCATATTCTGAATCCATAGTTCTACCTCCTGTTGAGTCATCGGTCCAGAGAATACTAGTCCTTCTTCATTCACCATCTATTGGATCCAAAGGTTTTGGGATGAGATACGAGAGAAGAGTGGAGGGAGATACACACAATACAAACAATAGTTTTGAAAAAAAAAGTTTTCTTTTGTGGCTGTCGGAAAAACATCAAACAAATAATAGCTCACAAATCGCCACATCTAACGTAAGTATATAACAGGGGTTGGTCTTCTAAATGTCAAATAATTCATCAGATTCTTCAAGTCTTCTGAGTCTTCAACTGTTGTAACTTCATCTTTTCTAATGCATGGTGAAATCCTGTTTACTCGGAAATGGTCATCGGTTGTCCGATATCTTGTCCTTCTTGGAGCGACTTCAGTTGATCCTCCGTGTCGTCAAAAGGGAAAGGGGTATATTCTAAATATTTGAGGTAAGAGAGGATATTTGATAAAATCAGAAAAGATGAGAAGTAAGGGATGTTTTTGAAAATAAAATTTTAGAGATTTCCTGTCCTAGGGATTTCTGATTTCTAGGGTCATGTCCTACAGTCAACATTTGCTCTTATACCATATCTGTAGCGACCTGACCTCAGACGGTGAAGCCTCTGTGTATTTGTGCCATCCATGGATCGGTATGATGGCACACACAGTACATCAATGTACATATCAAAGTGCAATCACAGGTATAAATAACATAAAACTGATATATATATACCTCATAAGTCTCAGCGGAAACAAACAATTGGGTGTGGAGTACCATCAATGCCATCGGCAGGTTGAGTGTAGACCGTAACCCTATACCGTACTCTTACTCGTCGGAAGAAACATATCTACAACATGAGACGTTGCAGTCATGTAGGTCGGTACATTGAATGTACCGGCAAGATCACTTTAAGAAAAATAGATGATAAACTATACTATATGCAATATGTCTTTGTGGCTCTATATCTGAGTTTTGTTTCCATAAAAGCTGGTTTTATTTTCCCTACATCAAAGGAATTAACCGGAGTCTGTACTACGGAGTTTTCTATCATGACGTGGTTCCGCCAACCGATGTCTCATAGCCCAAATCCTCATAAGTTGCCTACAATTAAATTATCAGTCCGATGTTGAGAGTTCCGAGATAGATCCAAGTCTAGAGGCTCAATTTGTCCGTAACCGGGGACACGGCTAATCGATTAGGTTTTAACCCTCTGTAGAGGTTTGTACACTTTACCCGCAAGATTCGATCCCTCTTTTACATTCTCACACTTCAGGGTGTTTGAGAACAAGATGACTGAAACATGGTGTTCCGAAGAGTTCCTCTGATGACTGTCGAGTGCTCATCCAATCCTACTCTAGTTCTACATCTGCTAGCACCGTCCCAGCCAGAGTCACCACTAAGGTCAACCAAGCCAGAGCCCATAGTGACTTGCGGTTGCACAGGTAAGCTTCCGGGCATGAAGTATTCTTCCGTCTCTTTGAGTCTGGGTGAAGCTTTCCGCAAGATGTCATGGCGCTTCTCCATGCATCCCGGCCATCCACTGGTTGCGCCAGGGTGCCTGTCAACCGTCCTTCACCCAGTAGTGTGTATTGAATTCTTGTCTCCAGTCTTGAAGTCTTGAGGCCTTGAAGATACAGTCCTTGCAAATTCCATCATGGAGTTGTTGCTATTGACGTGAAGTCCTCCTTCTTCACACCACTCATCGTGCACCCATACCAAACCCCGTCTACTATAGCGTAGCATTAAAACTATATAACGTCCCAGGCTTGGTAACAGGGAGATGGGTTCCTACCTCATGCATTCTACTCAACTACAAGAAATCAATATCAGTACTGGAGGGATTATGGAACGGGTGCTACTACATGAAAATAAAACATAGGTATGAAAAACATGGTCAAAGTGAACTTGCCTGGTATTACTTGATGAAGATAATAACGCTCTCGGAATCTTTGATAAACTATTCGTCACTCCGAGAAAATCTATATAGTCAAACATTATACTCACATAAGCAATAATCCTAGCAAACAATACTAGCAATCAAAATAACAATCAAAAAGCCATAAATAAAACAATAATGAAGTCAAAGAAAACGAAATAGAATTCCAAAGAAAATTTCACGAAAACAAGGGAGAAACCAACTCACACAATAATAGTCAATACTTTCTTATTAAAACTAAATTACTCTAATAACTTTTCTACAACATAGAAAATATAATTCTAATAAAAAACAAAAAATAATTTACTAAAGCATTTACTAGCAAAAAGGACGAGTATGAAAACTATTGTAACCGACTAGTTAACACCAGAACAACTATAAAAACTAGCAATACACCAAGACAATAGTAAACAATACTAAAATAATTATCAAACTAATTATCAAACTAATTTACACCAAGACAATAGTAAACTAATTTACTCCCAGGGCGCCAGGCGCGCCCCCACCCTGGTGGGCCCCTCATAGCTCCACCGACTTACTTCCTTCATCTATATATACTCTTATACCCCGAAAACATCCAGGGAGCCACAAAACAACTTTTCCACCGCCGCAACCTTCTATACACGTGAGATCCCATCTGGGGACCTTTTTCGGCGATCAGCCGGAGGGGATTCGATCACGAAGGGTTTCTACATCAACACTATAGCCTCTCCGATGATGTGTGAGTAGTTTGCCACAGACCTTCGGGTCCATAGCTATTAGCTAGATGGCTTCTTCTCTCTCTTTGGTTCTCAATACAAAGTTCTCCTTGATGTTCTTGGAGATCTATTCGATGTAATTCTTTTTGCGGTGTGTTTGCCGAGATCCGATAAATTGTGGGTTTATGATTAAGATTATCTATGAACAATATTTGTTTGTTCTCTGAATTCTTATATGCATGATTTTATATCTTCGCAAGTCTCTTCAAATTATCAGTTTGGTTGGGCCTACTAGATTGATCTTTCTTGCAATGGGAGAAGTGCTTAGCTTTGGGTTCAATCTTGTGGTGTCCTTTCCCAGTGATAGCAGGGGCAGCAAGGCATGTATTGTATTATTGCCATCGAGGATAAAAAGATGGGGTTTATATCATATTGCTTGAGTTTATCCCCCTACATCATGTCATCTTGCCTAATGCGTTACTCTATTCTTATGAACATAATACTGTAGATGCATGCTGGATAGCGGTCGATGTGTGGAGTAATAGTAGTAGATGCAGAATCGTTTCGGTCTACTTGAGACGGACATGATGCCTATATTCATGATCGTGCCTAGATATCATCATAACTATGCGCTTTTCTATCAATTGCTCGGCAGTAATTTGTTCACCCACCGTAATATAAGCTATCTTGAGAGAAGACACTAGTGAAACCTACGGCCCCCGGGTCTACTTTACAACATATAAGTTTCCGATCTACAATTCTAGTTTACTATTTATTTTGCAATCTTTATTTTCCAATCTATACAATAAAAATACCAAAAATATTTATCTTATTATCTTTATCAGATGTCACTTTCACAAGTGGCTGTGAAGGGATTGACAATCCCTTTATCGCGTTGGTTGCGAGGTTCTTATTTGTTTGTGCAGGTACTAGGCGACTTGCGTGTAGTCTCCTACTGGATTGATACCTTGGTTCTCCAAAAACTGAGGGAAATACTTACACTACTTTGCTGCATCACCCTTTCCTCTTCAAGGGAAAACCAACGCATGCTCAAGAGGTAGCAAGAAGGATTTCTGGCGCCGTTGGCGGGGAGATTTGCACCAAGTCAAGTCAAGATTTGATCTCCCATCAACTAGCAACTACTGGCACCGTTGCCGGGGAGATCTACACTCAAGGACATACCAAGTACCCTTCACAAACTCTTATCCCTCGCATTACATTATTTGCCTTTTGCCTCTTGTTTTCCTCTCCCCCACTTCACCCTTGCCGTTTTATTCGCCTCTTTTCTGTTCGCCCTTTTTCCATTCGCCTTCTTTCGCTTGCCTCTTGTGTGATTGTGTGTTGGATTGATTGTTTGTCATGATGGCTCAAGATAATACTAAATTATGTGACTTCTCTAATACCAACAACAATGATTTTATTAGCACTCCGATTGCTCCTCTTACCGATGCTGAATCTTGTGAAATTAATACTGCTTTGCTGAATCTTGTCATGAAAGATCAATTTTTTGGCCTTCCTAGTGAAGATGCCTACCTAGTGATATGCAAAACAAGAAAGATGTGGATAATGATATTGTTAAATTGAAGCTATTTCCGTTTTCTCTTAGAGATCGTGCTAAAACTTGGTTCTCTTCTTTGCCTAAAAATAATATTGATTCATGGAATAAGTGCAAAGATGCTTTTATCTCTAAGTATTTTCCTCCCGCTAAGATCATCTCTCTTAGAAATGATATTTTGAATTTTAAGCAACTTGATCATGAGCATGTTACACAAGCTTGGGAGAGGATGAAATTAATGATACGTAATTGTCCTACACATGGTTTGAATTTATGGATGATTATACAGAATTTTTATGCTGGATTGAATTTTGCTTCTAGAAATCTTTTATATTCGGCCGCGGGAGGCACTTTTATGGAAATCACTTTAGGAGAATCTACTAAACTCCTAGATAATATTATGGTTAATTATTCTCAATGGCACACCGAAAGATCTACTAGTAAAAAAGTTCACGCGATAGAAAAGATTAATGTTTTGAGTGGAAAGATGGATGAACTTATGAAGTTGTTTGCTAATAAGAGTGTTTCTTCTGATCCTAATGATATGCCTTTGTCCACTTTGATTGAGAATAATAATGAATCCATGGATGTGAATTTTGTTGGTAGGAACAACTTTGGTAATAACGCGTATAGAGGAAACTTTAATTCTAGGCCGTTTCCTAGTAATTCCTCTAATAATTATGGTAATTCCTACAACAACTCTTATGTAAATTTTAATAAGATGCCCTCTGATTTTGAGACTAGTGTTAAAGAATTTATGAATTTGCAAAAGAATTTTAATGCTTTGCTTGAAGAAAAATTGCTTAAGATTGATGAGTTGGCTAGGAACGTGGATAGAATTTCTCCTGATGTTGATTCTTTGAAACTTAGATCTATTCCACCTAAGCATGATATCAATGAGTCTCTCAAAGCCATGATAATTTCCATTGATGAGTGCAAAGAAAGAACCGCTAGGATGCGTGCTAAAAAAGATTGCTTTGTGAAACGTGTTCTTCTAGTTTTCATGATAATAATGATGAAGATCTAAAAGTGATTGATGTGTCTCCCATTAAATATTTGTTTTCCAATATGAATCTTGATAAAGATGGGACTAGAGATGAGTCAACTTTAGTTAGAAGGCGTCCCAATGATTCGGAGTTTTTAGATCTTGATGCAAAATTTGGTAAAAGTGGGATTGAAGAGGTCAAAACTTTACATAGCAATGAACCCACTATTTTGGATTTCAAGGAATTTAATTATGATAATTGCTCTTTGATAGATTGTATCTCCTTGTTGCAATCCATGTTAAATTCTCCTCATGCTTATGATCAAAACAAAGCTTTTACTAAACACATCATTGATGCTTTAATGCAATCCCATAAAGAAAAGCTTGAACTAGAAGTTTCTATCGCTAGAAAACTTTATGATGAGTGGGAACCTACTATTAAAATTAATATTAAAGATTATGAATGATATGCTTTATGTGATTTTGGTGCTAGTGTTTCCAAAATTCCAAAAAAATTGTGTGATGTGCTAGATTTCCGTGAATTTGATGATTGTTCTTTAAATTTGCATCTTGCGGATTCCACCATTAAGAAACCTATGGGAAGGATTAATGATGTTCATATTGTTGCAAATATGAATTATGTAGCCGTAGACTTCATTGTTCTTGATATAGATTGCAATCCTACTTGTCCTATTATTCTTGGTAGACCTTTCCTTAGAACAATTGGTGCAATTATTGACATGAAAGAAGGAAATATTAGATTCCAATTTCCAATAAGGAAAGGCATGGAACACTTTCCTAGAAAGAAAATTAAATTACCTTATGAATCTATTATGAGAGCCACATATGGATTGCATACCAAATATGACAATACTTAGATCTATCCTTGCTTTTATGCCTAGCTAGGGGCGTTAAACGATAGCGCTTGTTGGGAGGCAACCCAATTTTATTTTTGTTCCTTGCTTTTTGTTACTGTCTAGTAATAAATAAATCATCTATCCTATGTTATGATTGTGTTTTTATGTTTTAATCAGTGTTTGTGCCAAGTAAATCCTTTAGGATCTTCTTGGATGATTGTTGTTTGATCTTGCTGAAAAAATAGAAAGTATGCGCTCACGAGAATAATTTTCATTTTTTACGATAGAGCGATAAAATACTAATTTCAACTGCAGTAAATCAATATACAAATTATTTAGGATTTCCTAATTTCTCAGGATTTTTGTAGTTACATAAGTATTTGAAAGCTACAGATTGCTATAGACTGTTCTGTTTTTGACAGATTCTGTTTTTCGTGTGTTGTTTGCTTATTTTGATGAATCCATGTCTAGTATCGGGGGGTATGAACCATAGATAAGTTGGAATACACTAGGTTTAACACCAATATAAATAAATAATTAGTTCATTATAGTACCTTAAAGTGGTGGTTTGTTTTCTTATACTAATGGAGCTCATGAGATTTTTTGTTGAGTTTTGTGTTGTGAAGTTTTCAAGTTTTTGGGTAAAGATTTGATGGATTTTGGAATAAGGAGTGGCAAGAGCCTAAGCTTGGAGATGCCCAAGGCACCCCAAGGTAAAATTCAAGGACAACCAAAATCCTAAGCATGGGGATGCCCCAGAAGGCATCCCCTCTTTTGTCTTCGTCTATCGGTAACTTTACTTGAGGCTATATTTTTATTCACCACATGATAGGTGTTTTGCTTGGAGCATATTGTATGATTTGAGTCTTTGTTTTTTTGTTTACCACAATCATCCTTTCTGTACACACCCTTTTTGAGAGACACACATGAATCGGAATTTATTAGAATACTCTATGTGCTTCACTTATATCTTTTGAGCTAGATAATTTTGCTCTAGTGCTTCACTTATATCTTTTTAGAGCATGGTAGTGGTTTTATTTTATAGAAATTATTGATCTCTCATGCTTCACTTATATTATTTTGAGAGTCTTTTAGAACAGCATGGTAATTTGCTTTGGTTATGAAATTAGTCATAATATGATAGGCATCCAAGATGGGTATAATAAAAACTTTCATATAAAGTGCATTGAATAATATGAGAAGTTTGATACTTGATGATTGTTTTAAGATATAAAGATGGTAATATTAGAGTCATTCTAGTTGAGTGGTTGTGAATTTGAGAGATACTTGTGTTAAAGTTTGTGATTCCCTTAGCATGCACGTATGGTGAACTGTTATGTGATGAAGTCAGAGCATGATTTATTTATTGATTGTCTTCCTTATGAGTGGCGGTCAGGGATGAGCGATGGTCTTTTCCTACCAATCTATCCCCCTAGGAGCATGCACGTAGTACTTTGTTTCGATAACTAAGAGATTTTTGCAATAAGTATGTGAGTTCTTTATGACTAATGTTGAGTCCATGGACTATACGCACTCTCACCCTTCCACTATTGCTAGCCTCTCTAGTACCGTGCAACTTTCGTCGGTACCATAAACCCCACCATATACCTTCCTCAAAACAGCCACCATACCTACCTATTATGTCATTTCCATAGCCATTACGAGATATATTGCCATGCAACTTTCCACCGTTCCATTATTTATGACACGCTTCATCATTGTCATATTGCTTTGCATGATCATGTAGTTGACATCGTATTTGTGGCAAAGCCACCATTCATAATTCTTTCATACATGTCACTCTTGATTCATTGCACATCCCGGTACACCGCCGGAGGCATTCACATAGAGTCATATTTTGTTCTAAGTATCGAGTTGTAATTCTTGAGTTGTAAGTAAATAAAAGTGTGATGATCTTCATTATTAGAGCATTGTCCCAGTGAGGAAAGGATGATGGAGACTATGATTCCCCCACAAGTCGGGATGAGATTCCGAATGAAAAATAAAAAAAGAGGCCATAAAAAAGAGAAAAAAAGGCCCAAATCAAAAAAATGAGAGAAAAAGAGAGAAGGGGCAATGCTACTATCCCTTTTCCACACTTGTGCTTCAAAGTAGCACCATGATGTTCATGATTGAGAGTCTCCCATTTTGTCACTTTCATATACTAGTGGGAATTTTTCGTTATAGAACTTGGCTTGTATATTCCAATGATGTGCTTCCTCAAAATGCCCTAGGTCTTCGTGAGAAAGCGAGTTGGATGCACACCCACTTAGTTTCTTTTGTTGAGCTTTCATACACTTATAGCTCTAGTGCATCCGTTGCATGGCAATCCCAACTCACTCACATTGATATCTATTCATGGGCATCTCCATAGCCCGTTGATACGCCTAGTTTATTTTAGACTATCTTCTCCTTTTTGTCTTCTCCACAACCACCATTCTATTCCACCTATAGTGCTATGTACATGGCTCATGCTCATGTATTGCGTGAAGATTGAAAAAGTTTGAGAACATCAAAAGTATGAAAAAATTGCTTTTCTCCTCATCGGGGTTGTGCATGATTTAAATATTTTGTGTGATGAAGATAGATCATAGCCAGACTATATGATTTTGTAGGGATAACTTTCTTTGGCCACGTTATTTTGAGAAGACATGATTGCTTTATTAGTATGCTTGAAGTATTATTATTTTTATGTCAATATTAAACTTTTGTCTTGAGTCTTTCGGATCTGAATTTTCATGCCACAATAAATAAAATTACAATGAAAATTACGTTAGGTAGCATTCCACATCAAAAATTCTGTCAATATTATCATTTACCTTCTCGAGGACGAGCAGGTATTAAGCTTGGGGATGCTGATACGTCTCCAACGTATCTATAATTTTTGATTGTTCCATGCTATTATATTATTTGTTTTAGATGTTTAATGGGCTTTAATATGGACTTTTATATTATTTTTGGGACTAACCTATTAACCGAAGGCCCAGTGCCAGTTGCTATTTTTTTGCCTATTCCAGTGTTTCGCAGAAAAGGAATATCAAACGGAATGAAACCTTCGCGATGATCTTTTTTGCAACAAACGCAATCCAGGAGACTTGGAGTGGAGGTCAAGGAAGTAACAAGGTGGCCATGAGGTAGGGCGGCGCGCCTGGCCCACCCTCGTGGGCCCCTCGTAGCTCCACTGACCTACTTCCTTCACCTATATATACTCTTATACCCTAAAAACATCCAGGGGAGCCACGGAACCACTTTTCCACCGCCGCAACCTTCTGTACCCATGAGATCCCATCTGGGGACCTTTTCCAGCGATCTATCGGAGGAGGATTCGATCACGGAGGGCTTCCACATCAACACTATAGCCTCTTCGATGATGTGTGCGTAGTTTGCCACAGACCTTCGGGTCCATAGATATTAGCTAGATGACTTATTCTCTCTCTCTCTCTGTGGTTCTCAATACAAAGTTCTCCTCGATGTTCTTTGAGATCTATTCGATGTAATTCTTTTTGCGGTGTGTTTGCCGAGATCCGATGAATTGTGGGTTTATGATTAAGATTATCTATGAACAATATTTGATTCTTCCCTGAATTCTTATATGCATGATTTGATATCCTTGTAAGTCTCTTCGAATTATTAGTTTGGTTTGGCCTACTAGATTGATCTTTCTTGCAATGGGAGAAGTGCTTAGCTTTGGTTCAATCTTGCGGTGTCCTTTCCTAGTGACAGCAGGTGCAGCAAGGCACGTATTGTATTGTTGACATCGAGGATAAAAAGATGGGGTTTATATCATATTGCTTGAGTTTATCCCTCTACATCATGTCATCTTTCCTAATGCGTTACTCTGTTCTTATGAACTTAATACTCTAGATGCATGCTGGATAGCGGTCGATGTGTGGAGTAATAGTAGTAGATGCAGAATCGTTTCGGTCTACTTGACACGGACGTGATGCCTATGTTCATGATCATGCCTAGATATCATCATAACTATGCGCTTTTCTATCAATTGCTCGGTAGTAATTTGTTCACCCACCATAATATATGCTATCTTGAGAGAAGTCACTAGTGAAACCTACGGCCCTCGGGTCTACTTTACATCATATAAGTTTCTGATCTACAATTCTAGTTTACTATTTATTTTGCAATCTTTATTTTCCAATCTATACAACAAAAATAACGAAAATATTTATCTTACTATCTTTATCAGATCTCACTTTTGCAAGTGGCCGTGAAGGGATTGACAAACCCTTTATCCCGTTGGTTGTGAGGTTCTTATTTGTTTGTGCAGGTACTAGGCGACTTGCGTGTAGTCTTCTACTGGATTGATACCTTGGTTCTTAAAAAACTGAGGGAAATACTTACGCTGCTTTGCTGCATCACCCTTTCCTCTTCAAGGGAAAACCAACACATGCTCAAGAGGTAGAAATTGACAACCCCTTCTACACGTCGCGTTGCGAGTATTTGTTATTTGTGCACGGGTGTTGTTTACGTTGTGTTTCTTGGTTCTCCTACTGGTTCGATAACCTTGGTTTCATATCTGAGGGAAATACCTACCACCACTGTGCTGCGTCATCCCTTCCTCTTTGGGTAAATACCGACGTAGCTTCAAGCGACATCACCCCACATAAGTCACCTCTCCTCCGGTAAACACTGGTAGGTGGACTGCTACATCTAGTTACGATGTCTACATGGTGGAAAACCCAAATTCCCCTCCAAGACGTCAGCATAGACGCATAATAGGCAACAATGGGGAACCTAGAGGCAATAACGCAACTGCCGATAACGGTGATGTGGCAGTCGGCGATGCCGACAACCCTGAGGAGGACCCTCAGGTCTCCCCTGCGTGGAATGACCCACCCGAAGGACATCTCAAGGACTTAGATCCCGACAACCTATTTGAAGGGGCCGATTACAACTACATGCCAGAATCCGAGGAAGACGAGATTCTCGGCACCGAGGACTACATCGTCCCCGAGGACCCTTTCATACAAGAGCGCTTCCGGCGGCACCTCATTGCCATGGCTCGGAGCATGAAGCGCAAGTAGCAGCAACTGTAAGCCAACACCGATGCACTAAATGAAAAGTGGGTTGAAGTGCTCTTTGCCAAGGAAGACATGGAAGACCGGAGCCGTAGTGCACCGAAATCATACCCACGCAGGAGTCTCCTGCCAGAGTTTGATGAGGAGTTAGCCGCCGATGAACCTGACCGACCCCTAGAGGTCGGGATAGGCCTAGGCGGGAAAATCTCGACGCCCGACCACTTCCACGCCATTATGGCAAGACCCCGTGGCCTACTTAGACCCTCATGATGTACGGCGCCGTATTGCGGCAAACAAGGCACCTCCTCGGTCCATCTACGGATCAAGAGGACGTGCGCCCGCTAGCTTGACGGCTACGATGCCTAGATAGACAGGAACGACCGTGGCCGAGACCAGGCCTACCCACGGCTCTCCCCTGATGTCCGATGAGATGCTCCTCGGTTCCGAGGTGTGGTCCACCCGATCTGCTACACAAACAGGGTAATGGGACATCAATTCCCTGAAGGATTTAAGCCCATCAATATAGAATCATATGATGGGACCACCAATCCAGCAGTATGGATCGAGGACTTCCTTCTCCATATACACATGGCCAATGGAGATGATCTCCACACCATTAAATATTTTTCGCTCAAGCTAAAGGCGTCGGCTAGGCATTGGCTTTACAGCCTGCCCCCTCATTCTATTGGCAGTTGGGAGGCCCTTGAGGACGCTTATAGGGCAAACTTCCATGGTACGTACGTCTGACCTCTAGACGCTGATGACCTCAGTCGTGTCACCCAGAAGCCAGGAGAATCAGCACAGAAGTTCTGGAATAGGTTCCTCACCAAGAAGAACTAGATCATAGGTTGCTCTGACACTGAGGACATCGCCGCATTTAAGAATAATACCCTAGATGAATGGCTTGCCCGCCAGCTTGGACATGATAAGTAGAGGACTATGGCAGCCCTCACTTCGCTGATGACTCGCTTTTGTGCGGCAGAGGACAGTGGGCTCATGATACGTCCATTTTGCATCATGCTTTTATATCAATATTTACGTGGCGGAACCTTCACGAAACCAATCTAGGGCTCCGGCAGAGCTGTTCTGCAGGGGAAACTTCCCTCCGGGAGGGGGAAATCATCACCATCGTCATCGCAAATGATCCTCTCATGGGGAGGGGGTCAATCTCGATCAACATCTTCACCAGCACCATCTCATCTCAAACCCTAGTTCATCTCTTGTATCCCATCTTTGTATCCAAACCTGAGATTGGTACCTGTGGGTTGCTAGTAGTGTTGATTACTCCTTGTAGTTGATGCTAGTTGGTTTACTTGGTCGAAGATCATATGTTTAGATCCATCATGCATATTAATACCCATCTGATTATGAACATGAATATGCTTTGTGAGTAGTTACGTTTGTTCCTGAGGATGTGGGAGAAGTCTTGCTATAAGTAGTCATGTGAATTTGGTATTCGTTCGATATTTTGATGAGATGTATGTTGTCATCCCTCTAGTGGTGTCATGTGAACGTCGACTACATGACACTTCACCATTGTTTGGGCCTAGAGGGAGGCATTGGGAAGTAATAAGTAGATGATGGGTTGCTAGAGTGGACAGAAGCTTAAACCCTAGTTTATGCATTGCTTCGTAAGGGGCTGATTTGGATCCATATGTTTCATGCTATGGTTAGGTTTACCTTAATACTTCTGTTGTAGTTGCGGATGCTTGCAATGGAGGTTAATCATAAGTGGTATGCTTGTCCAAGTAAGGAAAGTACCCAAGCACTGGTCCACCCACATATCAAATTATCAAAGTACCGAACACGAATCATATGAACGTGATGAAAACTAGCTTGATGATAATTCCCATTGTCATCGGGAGCGCTTTCCTTCATATAAGAGTTTGTCAAGGCTTGTCCTTTGCTGCAAAAAGGATTGGGCCATCTTGCTGCACCTTATTTACTTTTATTACTTGCTAATCGTTACAAATTACCTTATCACAAAACTATCTGTTACCGACAATTTCAGTGCTTGTAGAGAATACCTTACTGAAAACTGCTTATCATTTCCTTCTGCTCCTCATTGGGTTCGACACTCTTATTGAAAAGGCTACGATAGGTCCCCTACACTTGTGGGTCATCAAGACTCTTTTCTAGTGCCATTGCCGGGGAGTGAAGTGTCTTTGGTAGGTGGAATTTGGTAAGGAAAAATTTATATAGTGTGCTGAAATTTACTGTCACTTGTTACTATGGAACATAATCCTTTGAGGGGCTTGTTCGGGGTATCTTCACCCCGATAGTAGAGCAAAGAGTTTCTCCTCAACCTACTGAACCTACTGAAATTTTTTACTTTGAAATTCCTTGGGGTATGATAGAGAAACTGCTAGCTAATCCTTTCACACGTGATGGAACATTACATCCCGATTTGCACCTAATCTATGTGGATGAAGTTTGTGGATTATTTAAGCTTTCAGGTATACCCGATGATGTTATCAAGAAGAAGGTCTTCCCATTATATTTGAAGGGAGAGGCATTTACATGGTATAGGCTATGTGATGATATGGGATCATGGGACTACAAGCGATTGAAATTGGAATTTCATCAGAAGTTTTATCCTATGCATCTTGTTCACCGTGATCGTAATTATATATATATAATTTTTGGCCTTGCGAAGGAGAAAGCATCGCTCAAGCTTGGGGGAGGCTTAAGTCAATGTTATATTCATTCCCCAATCATGAGCTCTCAAGAGAAATGATCATTCAAAATTTTTATGCTCGGCTTTCTCTCAGCAATCGCTCCATGCTCGATACTTCTTGTACTGGATCTTTTATGATGAAGACTATTGAATTCAAATGGGATTTATTGGAAAGAATTAAATGAAACTCTAAAGATTGGGACCTCGACGAAGGTAAGGAGTCAGGTATAACAGCTAAGTTTAATTGTGTTAAGTCTTTTATGGATACCGATGTTTTCCGCGAATTTAGCACTAAATATGGACTCGACTCTGAGATAGTAGCTTCTTTTTGTGAATCCTTTGCTACTCATGTTGATCTCCCAAAGGAGAAGTGGTTTAAGTATAATCCTCCCACTGAAGTAAAAGTAGTTGCACCTATTAAAGTTGAAGAAAGACTATCACTTATGATGATCATGTTGTTCCTGCTGCTTATATTGAGAAATCACCTTTCCCTGTTAGAATAAGGAATCATGCTAAAGCTTCAACTGTGGTCAACAAAAGTAATATTAAGACACCTAAACCCCTTGAGCAAATTAAAGTTGAACCTAGTATTGCTATGGTTAATGATCTCTTGGCCGATAATATTGATGGGCATGTTATTTACTTCTGCAATGAAGCTACTAGAATTGCTAGACCTGATGCTAAAAAATAAACATAGACCTGTTGTAGGCATGCCTATTATTTCTGTTAAAATAGGAGATCATTGTTATCATGGCTTATGTGATATTGGTGCTAGTGCAAGTGCAATACCTCATTCCTTATACCAAGAAATTATGCATGATATTGCACCCGCTGAGATAGAATAGATTGATGTTATAATTAAGCTTGCCAATAGAGATACTATTTCACCAGTTGGGATTGTTAGAGATGTTGAAGTCTTGTGTGGGAAAGCTAAATACCCTGCTGATTTTCTTGGTCTCGGTTCCTCACAAGATGACTTTTGTCCCATTATATTTGGTAGACCCTTCTTGAATACTGTTAATGCTAAGATAGACTGCAATAAGGATATTGTTTCTGTTGGTTTAGGGGATATGTCTCATGAGTTTAATTTTGCTAAATTTAGTAGACAACCCCATGATAAAGAATTGCCTAGTAAAGATGAAATTATTAGTCTTGCTTCTATTGTTGTGCCTCCTACTGATCCTTTAGAACAATATTTGCTAGACCTTGAAAACGATATGTTCATGAATGAAAGAAGGGAAATAGATGAAGCATTCTTTAAACAGCGACCTATTCTGAAACACAACTTGCCTGTTGAAATTCTAGGGGATCCTCCTCCACCCAAGGGTGATCCCGTGTTTGAGCTTAAACCATTGCCTGATACTCTTAAATATGCTTATCTTGATGAAAAGAAGATATATCCTGTTATTATTAGTGCTAACCTTTCAGAGCACGAAGAAGAGAGATTATTGAAAACTCTGAAGAAGCACTGTGCTGCTATTGGATATACTCTTGATGATCTTAAGGACATTAGTCCCACTCTATGTCAACACAAAATAAATTTGGAGAAATACGCCAAACCAGTTATTGATCACAACGACGGCTAAATCCTAAGATGTAAGAAGTGGTAGGAAAGGAAATATTAAAGCTGCTTGAGGCAGGTATAATTTATCCCGTTGCTGATAGTCAGTGGGTAAGTCCTGTCCATTGTATCCCTAAGAAGGGAGGTATTACTGTCGTTCCTAATGATAAAGATGAATTGATTCCGCAAAGAATTATTACAGGTTATAGGATGGTATTTGATTTCCGCAAATTAAATAAAGCTACTAAAAAGATCATTACCCTTTGCCTTTTATTGATCAAATGCTAGAAAGATTATCCAAACATACACATTTTTGCTTTCTAGATGGTTACTCTGGTTTCTCTCAAATACCTGTGTCAGCTGAGGATCAAGAAAATACCACTTTTACTTTCCCTTTCAGTACCTTTGCTTATAGACATATTCCTTTTGATTTATGTAATGCACCTGCTAACTTTCAAAGATGCATGATGGCTATATTCTCTGACTTTTGTGAAAAGATCTGTGAAGTTTTCATGGATGATTTTTCTGTTTATGGATACTATTTTGATGATTGGTTGAGCAACCTTGATCGAGTTTTGCAGAGATGTGAAGAAACTAACCTTGTCTTGAATTGGGAGAAGTGCCACTTTATGGTTAATGAAGATATTTTCTTAGGGCATAAAATTTCTGAAAGAGGTATTGAAGTTGACAAAGCTAAGGTTGATGCTATTGAAAAGATGCTGTGTCCCAAGGACATCAAAGGTATAAGAAGTTTCCTTGGTCATGCCGGTTTTTATAGGAGGTTCATTAAGGACTTCTCAAAAATTTCCCGGCCTCTGACTAACCTATTACAAAAAGATATTCCTTTTGTCTTTGATGATGATTGTGTAGAAGCATTTGAAATACTTAAGAAAGCTTTGGTTTCTGCACCTATTGTTCAACCTCCTGATTGGAATTTACCATTTGAAATTATGTGTGATGCTAGTGATTATGCTGTAGGGGCTGTTCTAGGACAAAGAGTTGATAATAAATTAAATGTTATTCAATATGCTATTAAAACTCTAGACAATGCCCAGGGAAATTATGCTACTACTAAAAAGGAATTCTTAGCGGTTGTATTTGCTTATGATAAGTTCAGACCTTATATTGTTGATTCTAAAGTAACTATTCACACTCATCATGCCGCTATTAAATATCTTATGGAAAAGAAAGATGCTAATTACATTCTCATACTGCTCCATGGTATGCTGATTATGCTAATTACATTGTTTCTAAATTTATACCACCTAGTTTCACATACCAGCAAAATAAAAAGTTTCTATGATTTAAGACATTACTTCTGGGATGACCCACATATTTATAAAGAAGGAGTAGATGGTGTTATTAGACGTTGTGTACCTGAGCACGAATAGGAACAGATCCTACGTAAGTGTCACTCCGAAGCTTATGGAGGACACCACGGTGGAGACAGAACTGCGCACAAGGTATTGCAATCTGGTTTTTATTCGCCCACTCTCTTCAAGGATGCCCGTAAGTTTGTCTTATCTTGTGATGAATGTCAAAGAATTGGTAATATTAGTAGACGTCAAGAAATGCCCATGAATTATTCACTTGTTATGGAACCATTTGATGTTTGGGGCTTCGATTATATGGGACATTTTCCTTCCTATAATGGGTATTCACATATTTTAGTTGCTGTTGATTACGTTACTAAGTGGGTAGAAGCTATTCCAACCAGTAGTGCTGATCATAACACCTCTATAAAGATGATTAAAGAAGTTATTTTTCTGAGGTTTGGAGTCCCTAGATACTTAATGACTTATGGTGGTTCACATTTTATTCATGGTGCCTTTCGTAAAATGCTTGCTAAGTATGATGTTAATCATAGAATTGCATCTCCTTATCACCCACAGTCTAGTGGTCAAGTAGAATTGAGTAACAGAGAGCTCAAATTAATTTTTGCAAAAGACTGTTAATAGATCTAGAAAGAATTGGTCCAAGAAACTTGATGATGCATTATGGGCTTATAGAACTGCATACAAAAATCCTATGGGTATGTTTCCGTATAAAATGGTTTATGGTAAAGCATGTCACTTACCTCTTGAATTAGAACATAAGGCATATTGGGCTATTAAAGAGCTCAACTATGACTTCAAACTTGCCGGTGAGAAGAGGTTATTTGACATTAGCTCACTTGATAAATGGAGAACCCAGGCCTATGAGAATGCCAAACTATTTAAAGAAAAAGTTAAAAGATGGCATGATAAAAGGATACAAAAGCCTGAGTTTAATGTAGGTGATTATGTATTATTATAGAACTCTTGTTTAAGATTTTTTGCAGGCAAACTTCTCTCCAAATGGGAAGGTCCTTACGTTATCGAGGAGGTCTACCGTTCCAGTGCCATAAAAATGAACAACTTCAAAGGCACAAATCCGAGGGTGGTGAACGATCAAAGAATCAAACATTGTATCTCAGGTAATCCTATAAATGTTGAAACTAATGTTATTGAGACCGTGACCCCGGAGGAATACATAAGGGACACTTTCCAGAATGTTTCAGACTCCGAAAAGGAATAGGTACATTGTACGATAAGTAAACCGAGTCCAAAACAGTTCTAATGGCAATTTTTCTCCGTTTTGGAATATTTAAGAAAATAGGAAAATAAGAAGCAGACCAGAAAGTACACGGGGCTTCCACGAGGGTGGAGGGCGCGCCCTACCCCCCATGGGCGTGCCCCCTGCCTCATGGGCACCTCGTGTGCTCTCCGGACTCCGTTTTTTTGCACGATACTTCTTTTAGTCGGTAAAAATTCATTATATAATCTCCCGAAGGTTTTTACCACTGTATCACGCAAAAATCTCCCGTTCTTGTTTCGAGCTGTTTTCTGCTAGGTTGTCAAGGCCAAGCATCATGTCGTCTCCCTCCTCCTCGAACAATGAGGGCAACGATGCTTGGCTAATGAACATAGAGCTAAAGAGAGAAGAACCCGGAGAGATCAATAAGGATGATGGGATCAAGAAGGCCATGGGGGATCAAGTTTCGGCAGTAGCAGAAGAAGACATCCTTCCACCTCACCACAATCTCTTTACCCCAACAGAGATTGAGGCTATCAAGATGATTGAGTTAGCTCGTATTCAAAACAAGTATCTCACAAGTGAAAATATTCTGTTGAAGGAGCATATCATCACATTCAAGGGCATTATACACAAATTGGAGGATCTCTTACGCTCGATGTGCGACTACCCGTCATCACCAACACCTTATTCACCAACAAAGAGGAACTGAGCATCGGGTATGGGCACTCCCCTTGGCAACTGCCAAGCTTGGGGGAGTGCCCCGGTATCATATCACCATCACTTTTATCTTTACCATATTTCTTAGTTCGATCCTTTTGATAATATCTTGATCTAGTAGAATAAAGTTTTAGTATGATCTAGTTGTGAGTTTTTCTTTACGATCCTTCTATGTAATCGAGTCCATGAGCTATATATAATAAAGATTAGTGTCGAGTCAAGGGCTTGATTATTTTGCTATGATCTTGAGGGAATAAAATAAAAAAGAATAAATAAAAGATCATATGGATCTTATGGAGAGTAATGAGCTCACATATAGAGAGTATGATGAATAAAAGTTGTTGAGAGTTGACAAACATAGTTTTGGTCATCGTTGCAATTAATAGGAAGTAATAAAGAAAGAGAGGTTCACATATAAATATATTATCTTGGACATCTTTTATAATTGTGAGCACTCATTAAAATATGACATGCTAAAGAGTTGACATTGGACAAGGAAGACAACGTAATGGGTTATGTTTTCTTTCATCTGAGATAAATTATATTGTCATGGATCATCCAACATGTTGAGCTTGCCTTTCCCTCTCATGCTAGCCAATTTCTTTGCACCAAGTAGAGATACTACTTGTGCTTCCAAATATCCCTAAACCCAGTTTTTGCATGAGAGTCCACCATACCTACCTATGGATTGAGTAAGATCCATCAAGTAAGTTGTCATCGGTGCAACCAATAAAAATTTCTCTCTAAATATGTATGACTTATTAATGTGGAGAAAATAAGCTTTATACGATCTTGTGATATGGAAGAAATTCAAGCGATGGACTGCATAATAAAGGTCCATATCACAAGTGGCAATATAAAGTGATGTTCTTTTGCATTATGATTTCGTGCATCCAACCATAAAAGCACATGACAACCTCTGCTTCCCTCTGCGAAGGGCCTATCTTTTATTCTTGTCTTATACTTCATGCAAAGAGTCATGGTGATATTCACCTTTCCTTTTTATATTTTATCCTTCGGGAAGAACAATGTGTTGGAAAGATCCTAATATATATAGCTAATTGGATGTGAGTTTTCATAAACTATTATTGTTGACATTACCATTGAGGTAAAACATTGGGAGGCAAAACTATAAGCCCCTATCTTTCTCTGTGTCCAATGAAAACTTCATAACCATAAATATCACATGAGTCTTAGCAATTATGAAAGACTAAATGATAGTTGAGTATGTGGACTTGCTGAAAAGCTCTTATACTAACTCTTTCCTATGTTATGATAAATTGCAATTGCCTCAATGACTGAGATTAGAGTTTGTTGGTTCTCAATGAAGTTTATGATTCATAACTGAAATTGTAATTGAATTGTTACTCTAGCATAAACTTCATTGAGAACTTCATATATGTTGCTGTCCTAAGAATGATCATGATGCCCTCATGTTTGTACTTTATTTTATCGACACCTCTATCTCCAAACATGTGGACATATTTTTCGATTTTGGCTTTCGCTTGAGGACAAGCGAGGTCTAAGCTTGGGGAGTTGATATGTCCATTTTTCATCATGCTTTCATATCGATATTTATTGCATTATGGGCTATTATTACACATTATGTCACAATACTTATGCCCATTCTCTCTTATTTTACAAGGTTTACATGAAGAGGGGGAATGCCGGCAACTGGGATTCTGGGCTAGAAAAGGAGCAAATATTAGAGACCTATTCTGCATAGCTCCAAGAGTCCTGAAACATCACGGAAGTCATTTTTGGAATTAATAAAAAATACTGAGCGGAGAAAGTTCCAAAGGGGGCCCACACCCTGGCCACGAGGGTGGGAGGCGCGCCCTACCCCCTGTGCGCGCCCCCTGCCTCGTGGGCCCCCTGGTGGCCTTCCGATGACCATCTTCTGCTATATGAAGTCTTTTACCCTGGAAAAAATCACAAGCAACCTCACGGGACGAAACTCCGCCGCCACGAGGCAGAACCTTGGCGGAACCAATCTAGGGCTCCGGCAGAGCTATTCTGCCGGGGAAACTTCCCTTTGGGAGGGGGAAATCATCACCGTCGTCATCACCAACAATCCTCTCATTAGGAGGGGGTCAATCTCCATCAACATCTTCACCATCATCATCTCATCTCAAACCCTAGTTCATCTATTGTATCCAATCTTTGTATCCAATCCTTAGATTGGTACCTGTGGGTTGCTAGTAGTGTTGATTACTCCTTGTAGTTGATGCTAGTTGGTTTACTTGGTGGAAGATCATATGTTCAGATCCATTATGCATATTAATACCCCTCTGATTATGAACATGAATATTATTTGTGAGTAGTTACGTTTGTTCCCGAGGACATGGGAGAAGTCTTGCTATAAGTAGTCATGTGAATTTGGTATTGGTTCGATATTTTGATGAGATGTATGTTGTCATCCCTCTAGTGGTGTCATGTGAACGTTGACTACATGACACTTCACCATTGTTTGGGCCTAGAGGGAGGCATTGGGAAGTAATAAGTAGATGATGGGTTGCTAGAGTAACAGAAGCTTAAACCCTAGTTTATGCGTTGCTTCGTAAGGAGCTGATTTGGATCCATATGTTTCATGCTATGGTTAGGTTTACCTTAATACTTCTGTTGTAGTTGCGGATGCTTGCAATGGGGGTTAATCATAAGTGGGATGCTTGTCCAAGTAAGGACAATACCCAAGCACCGTTCCACCTACATATCAAATTATCAAAGTATCGAACGCGAATCATATGAACGTGATGAAAACTAGCTTGACGATAATTCCCATGTGTCCTCGGGAGCGCTTTCCTTCATATAAGAGTTTATCCAGGCTTGTCCTTTGCTAAAAAAGGATTGAGCCATCTTGCTGCACCTTATTTACTTTTATTACTTGCTACTCGTTACAAATTACCTTATCACAAAACTAACTGTTACCAACATTTTCAGTGAACTGCTTATCATTTCCTTCTGCTCCTTGTTGGGTTCGACACTCTTACTTATCGAAAAGGCTACGATAGATCCCCTACACTTGTGGGTCATCAGCTCGCCCGCAGGACTCACAACAGTGAGGCAGGCACCTCGGAAATACGTGACGCCAATGGAAAGCCCAAGTGCAATAAAAATAAGTGTAGGTATAAAAATGGCGAAAGCGATACAGAAGACGCCGCGTGTTGGGGATATAACCCCACGGTATAACCCGCCTTAATGGGGCTGGGTCAGATCATTGGCAACTTATGAAGCTGGGCCATAGATAGGCCAAGACGATCAGGATGCAGGACCAAGAAGGGCGGTTCACAAGATGGGCCAGTTTAGGGCCCGAAGTCAGAAGGCGGCCCGGAGGAGTAAGCTGCCGCATGATGACTTGTATTATAAGGCAAGATGACTTAGAGTAGGGCTCGGTCACAGATCGTAACCTGACTCGGACTCTTGTAAGCTGGAGGTCTCGACCTATATATAAAGGTGAGTCCCTAACACAGAATAGGACAGGTGACAATCAATCGATAGCTAGGCCAAGCGAATCCAGTCCCTTGTAATCGATACTCGAGCAATACGCAACAAGAAACAAGAGCGAGAGTAGGCTTTTTACCTCCGCCGGGAGGGGCCGAACCTGGGTAAACTTGTGTCTCTTGTCCCATTCAACCCCGACAAGCTAATTAGCACTGCAATGGCCTCATGCCCAAGTCCTTTCACTAGGACATTTGCCGTGACAAAACCACGACAGTTTGCGTCCACCGTTGGGCCCACACATGGTGGTTTGGAGTTCTTGAAGGGCTCTTTCCTGGGAATCGAGGGATAAGCCATTGTCAGGATGACCAAGAGTCTTCGCGGCAACCTCTACATCGATGACGTTGGCTGGGGCCCCGAGGCTGACTCAATCGAGTACGGGTACCGGGCCCCCTTCGGCGGAATCCACATGTTCATCGACAAGATCAATGGATCTGTGCCAGAGCCAGACAAGTACACCAACATCATCGAGCTGGCTCGGCGTGCGCAACTCGCCCGGATCCAAGCTGGCATGAAGCATGTTTCGTGGGCTTCACGCAAGGGGTGGAACTTGCAGAAAATTCCGCATCTAGAGGAGGGGCTCTCGTCTATTCAGGTGACAAGTCTTCAACTAGAGAGACTGAATCAATCTACCAGCTTCAAAACGGCGGGCTTGGGGGCTGTTCCGCCAGTGACAGTATTCCGAACCCCTACGAGCTGTCATGCCGATACGCCATCTTCTTGGCGACTCTCAACAACACGGTGGCTGGAGCGGCAGCAGCAACAGACCCTTCAGGGTCTGGCTCAACCAGGCCTCCAGCTCAAGTCCTATCCGAGTTGATGGATGCTTTGACAACCTTAATGGGGACCTAGCTCACGGCGGAAAATCAAGCGGAGCATAACACAGAGATCGTGAAGCTTAGGGAGCAGATGACTGAGGCCCAGGAAGATATCAACACTGAAAAGGCCTGGATGGCAACAGTACATGCTCGGATTAATGCCGAGATGGTGCACGTGAAGACGGAGCACTTGTGAAAGTGCAACTAATCCCTGGGTGGTTTTGGTAATTATTAACAACATATAGCTCATTGAACTAATATCCATTCCAGATAATCTTTTCAGAAAGTTCAATGATTAGCATGGCATGGACCAGAGATGTGGACCCCTCACAATGCGAAGGACACATATTGGCTCAAGCTCAAGACTCTACATTTTCATTTTAGTGATCCAAGATCACATTGAGTCCATAGGAAAAGCCAATACTATTAAAAGGGGATGAGATATTGCTTAATGGCTTGCTTGCTCAAAATGCTTAGTGATATGCTCCAAAAGACCTCAACCACTTTCTCATATCCACATATGTCCCAAACCAAAAGTCAAACTCGACCGCACCGATTTGATCTATCCAGCGCCACCGAGTTCATTTGACATAGCCATAGCTAGAAACCCTAATCAGTTCAGTCTCACTGATAGGGATCTCGGTCTCACCGAGATGGGATTGCAAACTCTCTGTTTCCCTTTGTAACTTTTCGGTCCAACCAAGAGGAGCGATAGGTCCCACCGATTTCACAATGCAAACTCTCTGTTTCTTTTTCGTAACATTTCGATCCCACCAAAATGAGCGATCGGTCCCACAGAGTTTGCCTGACCAATTCTCTATTTGCCTTTTACAGAAATCAGTCTCACTGAGTTCATGTGATCGGTCTCACCGAGATTATGTTATGCCCTAACCCTAATGAAATCGGTCCCACTAAGTTGACATGTCGGTCCCAACGAAAAGCCTAATGTTCACATTTTGAACTAAATCGGTCTGACCGAGTTTCACTATCCGGTCCCACCGAGTTTGGTAAATTGTGTGTAACGGTTAGATTTTGTGTGGAGGCTATATATACCCCTCCACCCTTCCCCCATTCGAGGGAAAGCCATCGGAATGTGCCTACACTTCCAGCATTCATTTTCTGAGAGAGAACCACCTACTCATGTGTTGAGACCAAGATATTCCAATCCAACCACAAGAATCTTGATCTCTAGCCTTCCCCAAGTTGCTTTCCACTAAAATCATCTTTCAACCATATCCAAATCTCTGAGAGAGAGTTGAGTGTTGGGGAGACTATCATTTGAAGCACAAGAGCAAGGAGTTCATCATCAACACATCATCTATTACCTTTTGGAGAGTGGTGTCTCCTAGATTGGTTAGGTGTCACTTGGGAGCCTCCGTCAAGATTGTGGAGTTGAACCAAGGAGTTTGTAAGGGCAAGGAGATCGCCTACTTCGTGAAGATCTACCCAAGTGAGGCAAGTGTTTCGTGGGCGATGGCCATGGTGGGATAGACAAGGTTGCTTCTTCGTGGACCCTTCGTGGGTGGAGCCCTCCATGGATTCGCGCAGCCGTTACCCTTCGTGGGTTGAAGTCTCCATCAACGTGGATGTACAATAGCACCACCTATCGGAACCACGCCAAAATTCTCCGTGTCTACATTGCGTTTGCTCCCTCCAAACTCCTCCCCTTTACCTTCATATGCATCGATTTATATTCCGCTGCTATACTCTTAGAATTGCATGTGTAGGTTGATTGCTTGACTTGTGATAAGTTGCTAAAATCTACCAAGACTTAATATTGGGAAAACGCTAGATTTTTATTTGGTCAAACAGTCTAATCACCTCCCCTCTAGACATACTTTCGATCCTAGGAGTGGTATCAGAGCTTTGGTCTCCATTTGCCTTGATTTACATAGCTTTGGTGATCATAGCCTTCGTTTCACAACCTAGGAGAGTATGGCGTCTAGCGAGGGAAATTACCACCGTAGAGATCCTTACTTTGATGGTACTAATTTTGCTAGTTGGAAGCATAACATGAAAATGCATATTCTTGGACATAACCCCGCCGTTTGGGCTATTGTGTGTATTGGCTTGCAAGGTGAATTCTTCGACGGGAGAGAACCAAATCATGAAGCTACCGTGGAAGAATTGAAGATGCTGCAATACAATGCTCAAGCTTGCGATATCCTCTTCAACGGATTGTTCCCCAAAGAATTCAACAAAATCAGCCGTCTTGAGAATACAAAGGAAATTTGGGATACTTTGATTGATATGCATGAAGGAACCGACTCCGTCATTGAATCCAAATTGGTTGTGCTTCAAAGTCAGCTTGACAAGTTCAAAATGAAGGATGGTGAAGGTGTCGCCGAAATGTACTCTAGGCTTGCTCTCATCACAAATTAGATTGCTGGCTTAGGAAGTGAAGAGATGACCGACAAATTCATCATTAAGAAGATCCTAAGAGCCTTGGATGGAAAGTATGACACTGTGTGCACATTGATCCAAATGATGCCCAATTACCAAGATCTCAAGCCAACATAAGTCATTGGTAGAATTGTTGCTCATGATATGTCACTCAAGGATAAAGAAGGGCTTCACAACAAGTCTAGTGGTGCTTACAGAGCCTCACGTGATGCTCCTAGATCATCAAGTGAGAAACAAGTCTTCAATGAGGAATTGAGCCTAATGGTGAAGAACTTCAACAAGTTCTACAAGAGTAGAAGCAAATAAAGAAGTTCCAAGTCAAGGTCCTACAATGACAAAAGATTTTCTAGTCGTGAGCGTAATTTCTACAATTGTGGAAGACCCATACACTACTCTATGAGTGTACGACTCTCTACAAAAGAATAGAATACTCACCTAAAAGAAGAAGTAGAAGATAAGAATCACCTCCAAAAGAGAGAAGGAGTAGAGATGATCGTTTTGAACGAAGAACCTATCGCAGAAGCAAGGATTCAGAAAGGAAGGACAAGTCATCAAGGAGCTACACAAAACGAAGACATCAAGCTCATGTTGGTGAATGGGTATCCGGCTCCGACTCCGACCACCACTCCGAGAGAAGTTATCACTCCGACTACGAATATACTCAAGATCAAGGTGTTGCCGGTCTAGCACTTGTGTCTACCAACTTCTATGACATATTTGACTCACCAAATGAAGGAATTGGAAGATGCTTCATGGCTAAAGGCCCATAGGTATCACACCTCGAGTATGTTGATTTCAATAGTGATGAAGATGATTTGCTAGGTGGTGATGATTTACTTGTTGACAACTCTAGTGATGAAAACTGTGATGAACTTGCTATTAATCATGCCAATCAAGATAAGACAAATGATGGTGCTAAGAAGGTGATTGGGCATCTAGCTGAAGAACTAAACAATCTTAAGTTAGATCATGAAACTACCTTAGAAGATCATCGAGAGCTTTTTAAGACTCATGAGAAGCTACACTTTGAAAAGCGCAACCTAGAGCAAGAGCATGGGTTCTTAAAAGGAATCAATGATGATCTTCGTAAGAAAAGTTCTTCTTACATTGCCAAGCGTTTACTCTTGTCTACTTACATGTCACAAGTAAAATCTAGCAATAAGAGCAAGAAAGATTCTTCATCTAGTAGTAACAATAATTATGCTAACTCCAATATTGTTGCTTCTAGTAGTTCTCTTGATTCCACTAATGATTCTCTTAGCCAAGTTACACTTGAGAAAGAAAATAGCTTATTGAAGGGAATTATAGAGAAAGGTGTTTACAGGAGCCTTGCCAGAAGTAAGCAATTTGAGGAAATTGTACGCAAGCAAGGAAGGCACCGGAAGAATCAAGGTGTTGGTTTTGAATGAAAGTTCAATGCCAATGGAGTTGAGTGGGAAGAAGATCAATACCCCAAGACGACATTTGTTCCTCAACAAGAGAAGTATGATCCTACTTCCTTCAAAGGAACACAAGCTCAAGATGATCTTCCACCACAAAACCACAAGCAAAAAGGCAAGGACAAGCTTTAAGAGGAGATTGATGCATTTGAAGAACCTCCCAAGGCCTTGGTCAAGTGGGTTCCCAAGACTACATCAAGTTCTACTTCATCAAGTACGACTGCAACTCCAAGGATTCCTATCAAGTTGATGTGGATCCCGAAGAAGAAGAGCTAGAGAATTCTTGAGGGTGACTTCGCCAACATACTTCACTCATATCATTTTGGCGAGAACAAGTGCAAACAACTTCCACATCTTACAGTAGTTCAAGGAGTCAGAAACCCTCTTGTTGGTAAGACAAGGGACAAGGTAAACTAATTCTTTCATGGACATCATCTTGTGTGTATTTCACTCTATGTCTATGGATATCCTTGTTTGTTCCTTGTGGGACTAACCCATGTAGGTATTGAAAGTGCAACTCACTCCAATGGATTGCTCCAAATGATCTACATCAACATTGAGCATCCACATCTTCAACATCTACATGAAGTCATCATCGACAAAACCCAAGGTTAGTTCATCCCTCTTAGGGGGGATATCACATCTAGGGGGAGCTTTACTCTAACAATTGAGACAAAGCAACTCTAAATGATGTGAACACAACAATGCTTTATGTAAAAGTGGTAACCCCACTTGCACTTAAACAATGAGTATGACCTACGATCAAATGTTCTCATTTGACTCAGTCAATATACTCATATATAGATGACCTAGTCATCGCCAATTGCTTGATAGATGCTAGAGTGTTTGTGCATTCTTTGCCACATATTTCATTTGCCATTTTATTGTGTGAACATGTTGATTGCATATTTTTCCCATTCAAGGACATCCATTTTTTATTTTGATTGTTTGGTCTTTTTTCTTTTGCCAAATGGATGGGCAAGAATGCCTAAGAACTTCCTCTAGGTATCTATGCTTTTCTTGTCTCAAACTCTATTCATGCTACATCACAAAGTTTGATCAAGTCAGATTCGAACCCTCTGGGTGAGGAGCACTCGGAGTCACCGATTCGTCATAGACTTAAACTTCCAAAACCTCTCTGTGTATTTTGGTCTGACCAATTCACCCTTTCGGTCATACTGAGTTCATTGAGTTGATCTAGGTTTTGAATCTTGGTGCAACCGATTAGAACCGTTCGGTCACACAGAGTTGCAGTAACCGCTTGCAATTCTGCATCTCGGTGCCACAGAGTTGTTCCACTCGGTCACACCGACAGGGTCCGGATATACATACCCATGGGCCAAAATTTGGAAATTCCTACAAAACCTCTTCGCCCGCACATGTCCTGCTCTGCCGACTCGGGTCTCCAGTGACCTCCCGCCGTCGGTCTCCACCGCCGTCAACGGGAATCTTCACCGCCGTTGCCCCTGTAGCGAGCTCATCGCCAAGTTAGGGTATGAGTTCAATCCTTTGTGCAATATTTCCCTCCAATTCTTAGCACAAAGTCAAGGCCATGATTCTTACCACGTATGAGATTATCCTATCCAGCAAAAACTCCCTTTAGATTAGTTTTGATTCGAAAATTTAGGGTTAGGTTTCCGCCAAACTCATCTCGGACCGACCGAGTTGTAGAAATCGGTCTCACCAATTTGGCTTAGGCCATTGCACTTGTAACTTTTGGTCTGACCATAACTTGCAAATCAGTGTGACCGAGTTCAACTCTCAGTGAAACCCTAGAAATCTCAGACTCACCGAACTGTGTCTCGATCTGACCGATCTCACTAGTTCAGACTCCAATATTGCTTCGATGGCACCGAGTTTAACAAATAGGTAGCTCTGAAATGCTTTATGTGGAAAACTAAAACTAAGTTTTTGACTCAATTGTTTTGCAAAATCTCTACACTTTGTGATGCTCATCCACTCTACCTCATCTACATCTATTCACAGGGCCAGCTCTCAGTTTGCAGTATCAAAAATGTTTGATCAGAGTGATAGCCAGAACAAGTCTGAGGAGCAAGTTAACCTGAGTGAGGGCACTTGTCCCTCTGACAACTATGATGAGGTTAGCAGAAGCACCCCAGGCAACTTGCCCAAGGCAGCAACAACGTAGAGGAAGAGGAGAAACTCAGACTCAGAGGAGGAGGACTATGTTGCTGCTGAGGAAGAAGTTAGCTCAAAGAAGAAGGTTGCTAAGAAGGAATTTGGCGCGGCTGCTTCAACAAGGCCTGGTTTGAACAAGAAGGCTCCTGCCAAGAGAGTGCCCACTTCAAAAGCCAGAGCATCAACTCTTGAAACCTCCAAATCAACTGTTGAAGAGGCTGTTGGTGAGGGCAAGAAGAGGAAGGAAAGGGCCAAGAAAACTATAGCCAGAGTTACTGGCAAACCCTCAATGATGATTCAATCCGATGAGGAAGAAGAGGAAGAAGAGGATGCTGCTCCAGCATTATAGACTCAAAAGCTGATGGGGGATGCCATCAAGTCTAGGGCTGCTCCATCAAAGCCCAAGACTGCCCCCAAAGCTACCGCTCAAGCCACCAAGTCTGTCCCCAAGAGAAGCACAAGAAATATTCCTGCTGCTGAGAAGAACAAGGCCCCAGTGCGTGAAGTTGAAGAAGAAGAGGAAGATGGAGCCCACGTGCTCAGAAAGTTAAAGCCCAAGATCCTCGATGACGATGATACACAGCCTGTGGCTGAGAACATGAAGATAAGGAAGGATGCAGGTCTCAGACTGTGGAGACAGTAAGATCCATATGCCTCGAGAAGGAGAACTGCTGTAGACTACATGTTCCACACTAAGGAACAACATGACTTCTATGAGACCGTGCTCCTGGACAAGCACTACAAAAAAAAGACACATCCGTGACATTTTGGGCCGAACGAATTTTTTTCTGTCATACATATGACACTTCTATGACGATAATTGTGAAAAACCCGGTATCATCATAGATCTGGTGGGCTCCTACTTCTATGACAGAAAATCATGACAGAAAATAAGCTTTTCGTCCTGGGAGGGCCGGAGACGCAGCTGCATGAAATTCTTTGGGCCGTCCATGACGGAAAAAACCGTGGTAGAAGTGAGGGGGAGGAAAATTTCGGGGAGTTCCCGGTTACGGTGGGAGGTCGGGGGCCGAGCGATGCGCGTTTCTCTCGTACACGTACGCGCGTGTGTGCGAGGCATTGGCTCTAACTGAACCCAAGCGAGGCGTTGGGCTCTAACTGAACCCGAGTGATTGCACTGTAGGCTACGCGCTACTGAACCCGAGCGATCGATCGATGGATGTTAACTGAACCCGATCGAGCGATTCCTTCGCTACTGCTGCTAACTGAAGCCGATCGATGCTGCCTCTGGGATGAACAGTGAGCGTTGCGGGGGGGGGGGGGCGGGGGGGGGGGGGGTTGGATGAACAGTGAGCGGTGACATTGCCTCTGGATGAACAGGACCCCGTGGTGTGGTGGAGGGCTGGATGAACAATAGACGGTGGAGGGGTGCCCATGGAGGGGTGGTTGAATAGGACCCCGTGGTGTGGAGGGCTGAATGAACAGTAGACGGTGGAGGGGTGCCCGTGGAGGGGTGGTTGAACAGTAGCCGGTGGAGTAGCGCGCGGTGGGGGTTGGATGAACAGGAGCCCGTGGAGGCTGGAGGAGGTCGATGGTGGAGATGAACAGTATCCCGTGGAGTCCCGTTTTGCGGTACGCCACACCCCTCCCAATGAACAGGACCCCCATTTTGACCATCGCGCTCCAACACAAGCCCGTTTCGTCTATTTTGCGGTATGCCACACCCCTCCCGATCAACAGGACCCCTGTTTCGACCGTAGGAGGTCTGTTTCCTCCGTTTTGCGGTACGCCAGACCCCTCCCGATCAACAGGACCCTGTTCCGAACGTAGGAGGTTTGTTTCCTCCATTGCACGGTACGCCAGGCCTCGTTTCCATCACCTGTTCCATCCAAGCCCTCCCGTTGAACATGACCACGCATTCTGTTCCGACCCAGCCGGTTGGCTCCCACGCGTTCCATTGTCTCCCGATGAACACGACGCATTCCGTTGCCTCCCCATGAACACGATGCATTCCGTTGCCTCCCCATGAACACGACGATGGCGATGTTTCTCCGTTTCGACCCAGCCATGTACACGAGCCCTGGCCGTACGTATGCGCGAGTAGGCGTTCGAGACCCTGCCCGTATGTAAGTACGTGGCCGTATTTTCTTTCTTGCACCCTGGCCGCTGTACGTACGTGTACATGCTACGTGCGCTCCTCTACTACGACATGTACGCGCCTCTACTACGACACGTGCGCGCCTCTACATCGACCAGTATATATGTACGTACACGATCGCGACCAGAATGACAACGCTATGTACGCTTCGACTAGGTGGGTCCCGACTGTCAGGCACTACCTTGCCTGCAAAGATGTAGCTGGTGGGTCCCAGCAGTCAGGGGGGCGAATCATTTTTTTGCCCGGACGCACTTCCTTGCGTGCAAAGATGTAGCTGCTGGGTCCCAGCAGTCAGGGGGGGAATCATTTTGTTTTTTTTGCCCGGACATACTTCCTTGCATGTGAAGATGTAGCTGGTGGGTCCCAGCAGTAAGGGGGGCGAATTGTTTTTTTGGACGCACTTCCTTGCATGCGAAGATGTAGCTGGTGGGTCCCAGTAGTCAGGGGGGCGAATCGTTTTTTTCGGACGCACTTCCTTGCATGCGAAGATGTAGCTAGTGGGTCCCAGCAGTCAGGGGGAAACGTTTTTTTCGCGAAATACGGTGGCCCGTCCGGTGGGTACCCGCTATCACGTGGAGGAATAATTATTTTGCCCACAATAAGGAGGCACTTCCTTGCTGCGGCCGTGGACCCAGCTGTCAACCTCTCCACGTACAGTCCAACTCCGATGGAACCTATTCCTTGACCATGCCGCGCCGAGAGCACCAAGGCGATGGACGAGGGCGAGGCCTAGGAAGTGGACGACGCGGAGCCGGGGAAGACACGGCAGTGGATGCCCACGCGTAGAGGAGTATGAGGGTTCACTTGTTTGGCTATAGTGTGAGGCTGCCGTTGCCGTAGAATAACAGGGGGTGTGGGTGCGTAGAGGGATGGCCTGGCAAGCAGTGGGAGTAGTAGGTGGCGGTGAGGCCTCCACGGCATCACAACCGGCCATGGGCGGCAGGAGCAGGCGGCACGACCGGCGCTGCTTTGGGCGGCTGGAGCAAGAAGACCAGAGGTTGAAGAAGCACTACGACCGTTGGATGGACATCGTACGGTCACTGGAGCTAGAATCGATCATATATTGACTAAAGTTGACAAAGGCCTCCGTCCCAGTCAACTTAGTAGGCCCACAAGTCAGCCTCCCACCAAGGTGGGTCCCAGGTAGCAGGGGGTATTCATTTTTTTGTGCGTAATAGGAGGCACTTCCGGTGGGTCCGAGCTGACAGCGGGGGGAACGTTTTTTCGAGAAATACGGAGGCCCGTCCTGTGGGTCCCAGCAGTCAAGGGGAAATGGTTTTTTTCGCAAAATACTGGTGGCCCATCTGGTGGGTCCCTGCTGTCAGGTGGAGGTATAATTATTCTCCGTGTAATAAGGAGGCACTTCCTTGCAGCTGTCGTGGACCCAGCTGTCAGCCTCTCCACGTACAGTACTCTTCCGATGGAAGTCGGTCGTTGACCACATTGACCACGCCGCGCCGAGAGCACCATGGCGGTGGATGACGGAGAGGCCTAGGAAGGGGACGACGCGGAGCCGGGGAAGACGCTGCAGTGGAAGCCCGCGCGGAGAGGAGTATGAGGGTTCACCGGTTCGGCTGCGGTGTGAGGCTGCCGTCATCGCAGAATAATAGGGGGTGTGGGTGAGTACAGGGATGCCCTGGCCAGCGGTGGGAGTTGTAGGGGGTGCTGAGGCCTGCGCGGCAGCACAGCCGGCCATGGGAGGCGGGCCCGCCGGCGCTGCTTTGGCGGCTGGAGCAAGAAGATCAGAGATTGAAGAAACACGACGGCCGTTGGATTGACATCCAACGATTACGTCTGCTAGAATCGTTTGTTGACGTATATAATAACTAAAAAAATCTTGCATATGCGTCAACTAAACATGCCCACAAGTCAGACCACTCCCTCTTTTTTTAATAATTTATATATAGCTCATGGCAACTTCTTATGCAATTTATTGCAGTTGTTTTTTTGGTTGGCCAGGTCCAATTTCGCATATTTCTGTGGGTTCCAAACTATTTTTAATACCGAAATGTCGAGCCAGATTTAAAGTACTTTGAAGATATATTTAAATTAGGTTAATGCCCAGTGAAATAGGAATATGAAAATGTGAAAAAATTCAGAAATTATAAAGTAATTGCCAATTTGTCATCTGTTTTTATATTTACAACCCATTATTACTTTCAAGATTTGCAGGCGTCTTAAAACAGTTGCAGCCCATCAGGGCGTAGAAAAATAAGTAGGCCTGGATTGGGTAATCTCCAGAAAAAATAAACTGGGCTCATTTTCACAAAGAAAAAATAGCTGGGCTGGTCACATGGTGAACATAAAATATAAGCCTGGGCTAGACGGGCCACAGCCCAGTTCAAACCCTACTCCATCTCAACAATACCAAAAAAAACTGCTCGAGTAGCTATGTCCCAGGTGTCAGCCGATCTTGTGTTGTTCTGTTGTCTATTGACTATATACGCTCACAATGTCGTGGATCCCAGATGTCACGAAAACACTAGGAGGAAGCATTTTATTTTTCCATACGCTAACGTGGTGGGCCCGTACTGCCATCCTCTCCACGTACTCCTGCCGATTCCTGTTGTTTGTTGACCATGTTGACAACGCGAGAGGGCGGCACTGCGGCGAGCGCACCAAAGCGCGCGGAGGACATCAGCGTTAACGATTTTGGAGACGGTGGGGCGGTGATGCATGCGCTGAGGCACAGCCAGCCGTGGGAGGCGGAAGCAGGCGGCCCCGCCGGCGCTGGTTTGGTTTTGGCGGCTGGAGGAAGACAGGAATGAAGAAACACGACAGACTGTAAAAGCAACAGGATTACTTAACAACCTTAACTGAAACCAGCAGCGGCACTTAACAACCAAAGCTGAAAGCAGTATGAGTACGTATACAGGTTCAACCGTACAAAGCACGCCTCGAACAGTGCTACTTTGCCTATAGTTAACCAAGGGTGAGGCTGCCAAGCCCCAGGACAAGGCCCAGGCGCCACCCCGCGCATCCACAACCTTCTGAACATAATCTTTTGTCCTATTCTCCAAGATGGACAGGCCTTCATTATTTGAGACCACCCATGAATAAGTGTCTTTTCACCTCCAAGGGGAATTGAGTAGGTCGACATAAACATCATGTTGTGACCAAGCGCAAGTCTGACCCGACCATGGTCAGGCATCTGTATAGGAACAATAGAACTCGACAGTTCCTGTTTCAAGAAGATCACAGCTGTAAAACGGTGTATAAGCAATAGTTTATGAACAACATATATAACAGAAAACAGCTCGTACCATAAGTTTCTCGACACAGTTGGACCTGTTCAACGAGTGCAGCAGTGGCACACATATCCCACGTGGCCTTCCACCATTCAAACACCCGACAAGGACCTCAAGATGATCAATAAAGTGTAGGAACTTATGGATGTCGATCCAGTCAACTTCAGTGCCATTAGTAACAACCGAGTTATTACAGAGTAACAAACGAGCAGACTGCTTAACTCTGAAAAAACCTATAGGTGCCACCAATTATAAGAAAATATTAGTTAGAAGTAACATATTCGTGAGAGATTCGTTGCTACTTCTAAAGTTAAATTGTGATTAGTTAGACGGAATAGGTGGATTAAGAAGTAATCGAGGCAACAAGCAAGAACCAGATACAAAACTAACATGGATGAACAATTGGAACGACATCGGGGTGGAAGATCGCAGTGAAGATGAGACCAGGTCCTCCTATTTCCATCAACATTCGTGCGCCAACTTTCAGTCCGTAACACTTGAGAAAGTTTATCCAAGTTCGGCCATAAAAAATCAGCGATCTTCTTGGTTCATGAACCCAACTAGGAACTTATATCCATGGCTCTTCTTCACTGTGACCATTAAACTAGTGTATTTAGTTATGTCAAGGCCGAGCATCTTGAGTACATGTGTTCTGGAAGAGCAAATAATACACTGCAGGAAAAATAATATGAGAACACAGCATGTTCAAAAAAAACCCACCCTCCCGGATAGAAAAGAGGATTCTAGGAACATACTATGCGCGTTTCAAAATGACGTGTTAGGATGGGAAGGAACAAGTGGGGCGTCTCGCCGAGGGCGCGGAAACCTGTAGGGTACTCGCACTTTGGGCACTGCAAATGAAACACACTAGATTCAGTAGGAAGAAAAATGCATCAACGGCGGCGGCTGCCATCCTAGGATTTCCTGCGACCAAGGGACTTGGATTTATCGGGGATGGATGAAGAATTCATACCTGGTTCTCCATGAGAAAACCCTATGCAATCTCCGAGAGGGGGTTTTCTCTGAACAAGGAGACGAGGGAGAAGGGGATTTAGGCCCCGTGAAGTATTGCCGCTTCGTCCGTCCAGCTTACTGCTAAAGCTGGTAAGGGGGGGGGGGTTGTGATTTGACGGCTCATTAGGCATTACTGCGGCGCTACGACTGGGGTGTGTCTACCGTGAAGTTGTGCACTCTAATTTGTGCATATGGCACGTGGACCCCATTGCCGGTTGCCCTACATATCAGCGAAAGGAAGTAGAAAGACAGGAGTAACTAGTTACACATAAATATATTTTTTGACAAAGAGATACTCCCTCTGTAAAGAAATATACAAATCTTTTATATCACAGGCTCACCTTGCCGAGAAATATACTCCCTCTGCAACGCACGGGCATTATGGGGGTTCAGCTTTTTTATGGGGTTGAGCTGAGAATATAATACTCAGATAGGCTCACTATTCTGTACTTTGGGCCGCAGGCCGACCCTGCATGTTTGGGGGCCCATGTGTTCTACCTCAGCGCTTTTCATATTGCAAGCGATCGATACGGCGCTGGTTTTAGATGCTGTCGCAAGGCGAATACACAAAATTGAATAAAGCATGGCAGCTGTTGGAGTGAAATCGAACGACAGTTCCTAACCAGCAATCAGAGTTATAATTCTATCAACGATATACCATGTGATAAATAATACTTTCGTACTACTTATACACACAGGACACTTGTTTCACCATGCCAGATTATTACATCAAAATCTCTCGGAGGATAGATCAGTTCGGCAGTTGCGTTTAGCTACTGAAGAATTTCAAAGTTGATTTGGACCAGTTCTCCTTGCCGAGAAAGTTCGATTTTGACATCATCCCCTACCGCAAGATATGATTTAGATTTGAACCTTGACCATCCTTTAGCATCAATCATCATGCGACCATCTTTTGTACTTACGATATATTGAACAAGTTCATTCACGCCAAGGCTACGCATGGTAAGAGAAACTTGGCTGCGGTCGTCCGGATTGTTGAACGACTCCCTCGTTGCTCTAGGAATTCTCTGTTTGCAAACTAGAAGACATACCCAAACAGTTAGATCAACATAGTGAATCACGTGAAACAACATGGAAAGAATAAAGAACGAAGCACTTGGTCGGCCAATGCTTACCAAGAAGGTGAACATGTCGGTTTTTGTAAGGACTTTGGTATATGAAGTGTGAACTGCAGCCTAGTCTGTTGCCGGTGCAACTGCACGGGCCGGAGCAGATGCAAGTGCAAGTGTCGGTGCAGGTGCCGAAGCCGCCGCTGCTGCCGGAGATGGTGCTCCTTGTAGAGCTGGTGCCGGTGTCGATGCCCGATCCTCCGGTAGATCAGACTGATCCGCTGACGCGGTCGGTGCCCAATCCTCAGCTGGATCAGACTGAGCTGCCGCCGCTGTCAGTGCTAGAGCAACTACCGATGCTCGATCTGTGCGAGACAGCGGCGATCGTGTCTGGTCTGCTATGATCAACTTTCTAACTTGACTAGGATCCGTGACCATGAACCAGTTTTTTTCTTCATTTCTTTTAAACGCGAGATGGACTAATTGTGGCGTTTTTGTTAAACCAAACTGCAGTTCATCATAGGGATTCAACTTGCACTCAGACAATAGACTGATCCAATTTTTTCAAGTAATATAAGTGATGGACAGTGCCTTCGTTACTAACACGACATAAGAAGTGAAACCTGCAAAAATAGCCATCGTAGAGCGAACCAAATGGTTTATTCTGTGATGAATGTCACATGGGAAAACCTGCATCATAAAATTGCAAGAAAATAAAGAAAACATGACATTAAATCAATAAGATTTAGACAGTAAATCAATAAGATTTACTTGATGTGACATGAGTGAATCCTTACCAGGAAATCACTATGTTGAAGTACTAAACAGAAGATTGATCATCCAACTATGTGTGGCATGCAGGGGCCCCGCCTACTCCCACAAGCAGGACAGTCCAAAGGTCATGACAAATCGTATGGCCCGAACATCCATGGGACTGGAAATCCTGGTGGGTGCGATAAACCCTGCAATGCATACAGATATTGGAGTGTAACCATAATTGATAAACCGTCCTCACAAAAAATATGATCTGGATACTTCAAAATATACAGACTGAATTGAGAGGACAAACATTAACATAGACCGTTCTCAGGACTGACCACACACCAAAAGCGGCAGTACTAATAAATAATACAGGGTTCACAAACACAAATCAAGTACTGAACAATAGTACTTACTATAGACAAGCAAAGTTGCACTAACTAAACTCTGCAGACTATTTCTTCCCACCGACCTACGGGATGAACCCCTCATAACTAACTAGGCCATGGACTTCGTGTGAGATGTCTACATGCACCATCACCATCTTGTCAACCTTGGAGAACCTAACAGAGTGGTCTTTCCACTCATAAACATGATGATGAAGACATGCCGCATCAGATTTGTTGGGAAGCTTTACAAGAACCACACCATTCCTAATCGAAGGCATAGCCAGGAAATTGTTGTGGTCAAGTACAACCTTGAGAACACGCTTGACAACAATGCTATAGGAAAACACTAGTTCAGGACACGTGGCGACAAGGACACATCAGCAGGATAGTTTAGCAGTAGAACTCATCATCAGGTCTTCCAGTTCACACGGCATGACTTTGAGAACTTCATCTCCACCACAGACCTGGTTCTAATTCAAACAGAAACCATATTTTATTACTACCTCCGTTCAGAAATATAAGATGATTTTTGATATTATACTCCATATATGACTACATATACGCACAGAAATGAGTGAACAAAGACAATAGAACATGTCTCCAAAGGCATGAGAGCAGAGGGATTACATGCAGTATCCATAACACAAGTTACTGAGGCAAATATACCCTCTTAAAAGGTAGCATTGATGTTCATAAAGTACTCCCTCCGTCCCAAAATTCTTGTCTTAGATTTGTCTAGATACGGTTAGATGGAAAAACACGATCAAGATCGAGAAAAAGATTGTCAACAAGAGACATTACCTGGACTTGCTTAATGAGGGATCCCGGAGAGGGGGGCTTGGATAGGGCGATGGCTTTGAGCTTATCTGCGGTAGACTCGGCGGGGTGCCTGCGCTTCTTCGTACCATGAGCCTCGACGGTTTTGGCCAGAGCCATAGACATCATGTTGGCCGGTGCTCCGGCGTCCATCCAAGAGAGGAAGCTGAGAGAGAAGAGTGAAAGGAGGAACGAGATGAGGGAGAAGCAAAGCGAGTGGGGGTTTTCTTCAAGAGAGGAAGGTGGGAGAGAAGAGTGAAATGATGGTTGCTTCGTCCGTCCAACTTACTGCTAGAAAGAAGGGGGGTTTGTGATTTGACGGCTCATTGGGCATTACTGCGGCGGTTTGATCGGGGTAGTCTACCGTCACTCTACTACGGAGTAATTTAGTGTATGGCTGGTGGACCCAGGCGCTGGTTGTCCCACACGTCGGCGAAAGTGAGTAATTTAGTGCATGGATGGAGGAGGATCCGCACGGTAGAGCGTGTCCACTGTTTTTCTGAAGAAAAAAATGATTACAACAAGCGTTTCCACTCTTACGACGGAGGAGTGCGAAACACGGCAGCCACTTGAACATACAAAGTGCTCCTACTACTAGGCATGTGCAGTGGTTCATACGTCAGTACTACACAATCTTGTTGCTAGTGTAGTAAGATATGACGATAACAAATGATGTTGTGCGCATGTCAACTACTCCTATATGTAACATAATACCGCTTTTTCGACTGTCCAATCGAGAATGAACAGTGAGATCAATGTTAACAGAACTAGGTCCACAGCGCACGGAGAGTACGGTGCTACAGTACTCCATGAAACATGAACCATATGAAGCACGAATAGTGTTAGGCAGGGTGTATGAAGGGTGCACGAGATGGGAGCAAAAGTTCCCTTCTCAACCCACTTTTGGGTGTTTGGCAGAGTGCATGAAGGGTGCATGAGTCCACACTAGTAGGTTGACAAAAATACATGAAGAGGAAACAACTATATTGAGATGACAACGCAACCAAACACACCCACACGCTTTGTGCTACAGTGATTGATCTACACCGTCTGAGTTTGATCCAACAGTCATGTTGCGCCGAGACATGGACATGCCCATTCAGAGGGCGCCTAAACACCACCAAAGTCCCTCTGCTTCTCAAGGCGCATGACATTGGTGATGCAGAGTGCAACCGCCCGCTCCCGGTCGACGGGAGCCAGTGTCAGGCGCCTCACCTCGGACTTCGTGATCTGCTGCGCCGCCATGGCCCCAGGTAGAAGCAATGGGGAGAGGAAGCAAAGGGGGCGAAACGGCTGAAAGGCAATGCGATCTATGGGAAGGCGGAGGGAGCGGGGAATCTTTTGTTTTTCACCACGGCAAAACACCAGTCGACGACTTCTCACATCAAGGAGCAGTGGGTTTTTACAGGCGGAGTCATCGTGACTAATTGCTGTCGTGCCTACTCCCGTCAATCAAAAAATTAAAAATCCTGCTGCACCCAAACACCAGAGCAACGCCGCGGTGGATATTTAAATTTACATGCCGGCAAGTAGATAAAAAAGGGGTGAAAAAACAAATGTGGCGGCGGCCTAGCTAATCGGTCGAACTAGCCCAACTAGCTAGCCACCGTGCTTCACTGATGTACTCGGTGGGAAAGGTGGTCTTTCATGATTTGATAACTCATTTACTTGCTTCGGCGCTACGACCGAGGAGGACCCAGAAAATGCGCGGTAGGGCATCCCATGTCAGGAAGAATATATGTGTGCACCACCCGGGAGGACCCCGAAACCGCGCGGTAGGGTGTGCCACGTCTCGGCACGGAGGAAAAATGTGCGTGTAAAAATATACTGTATCAGACGTAGTACCTATGGTTTGACCTCGGGACCCAGCAAGTCGATTGAAAACACCCCACTAGCCACACAGCTTCATCATGCAAACGTGGCACGGAGGATAGATGTGGTTAGCTCCGTCTCGACCAGCCACAACGTCTCTTGTTCTAGGCGATTCTTCTATTTTCCAAGCTTTTTTTAGTTGTAATAACACCATGGCAAGCTAGAGCCGCTCTTCATGTGTACCCGTGCAAAGGTTAGACGATGGGGAGAAGAGAGATTGAGATTGCAGACCTGGGACCCACCAGTTAGTGAGACAACGGTCATGCACGTGTTGACGAGGCACTCCCTCTACTCTACTCAACGCAAGTACTGTATAAAATCAAGTTATGGGACAAGGCCAACAACCGTTCATTTTTTCAGGCTATCAACTTATGCTTTGTAGTCTAGGTTGCCAGTTCGAATCTCGTCTTTCAGATTTGTTAGTTTTAGGTCAAAATTTGATTAATGACAAGTGGGACCCCCGTGTGTTGTTTCGATATTTCAGTGTAGGATGGTTTTTTTGAACAAACACTTTGCGTGGTTAGACAAGTAACGACACGAGTTACACGTATTTTGCAAGTTTACGAACAAAAATGACAGCGGCATAGAATATCACATCCACCCCACAGCTTAGATACTATGGTGATATGAGTTTTTACACCGTTGGAAGTGAGATCCAATGGCTTGGGAGTAGTCTTTGTAATTATGCGCAATTTCCAAACTCTCCAAAGGTTTTTTTGCAAATAAAACATTCAGGCCTCGTGTGTCCCGCTGCATCTTCGATTCAACGGCTCCCCGGTGCTCATATTAGGTGCTCCCCGTAGCTTAATTACCCGCTACGGTGATATGAGCATCTAGGTCGTATGATCAGTGACCAGATGGCACATGCGTAGTACTTGTACTTTCTGCGCATTTCCCAAACTCTATCAGCCGTATATTGCAAAAACATTCAAACCTCCTACTGTGGGCCGTTAGATCTCAGTGAACTCACATCACCATAGAATCTATGGTGCGGGAGCACCTCATACTCTCCCGTGCGAGAAAACATAAGGTGCTATCGCAGCTTGGATGCTATGGTGATACGAGCTTGGAGGTTGTTTGATCTGAGATCCAATGGCATCTGAGCAGTCTTTGTGCTTGTAAGCAGTGGCCGAACTCTTTTGGGGCTTTTCTGCAAAAAACCATTCGAACCACCGAGGAGGTGTTGGGTCACAAATCCAACGCCTCTGAATAGCTTGTATCACCAAAGCATCTAAGGTGTGGTAGCACATGATATTCTTACATACAGGAGAATATGATGTCCTCCTTCATCTTAGATGCTATGGTGATACGAGCTTCGAGGTCATTGGATATGGGATCAAAGGGCATCTAAGTAGTTTTTGTACAAATTGTGTGTAATTCTCAAACTCATCAAGGTTTCCTGCAAAAATATTAAGACACATCATGTGAGCTGCTATATCTCAGATCTACAAGCTCCAAGCAACTCGTATCGGCATATAGCATCTAAGGTATGTGGACACATGATATTCTCCCGGGGAGGAGGGGTGGGGGGTGCACAACCAATCGGTGGTTGGGAGGGTGGGGACAAATATAATCTAAACAACCCTAAATAGAGATCCACAATTTTATCTAAGGTCGAGGGGTTGACCCCCGACAATCATACCTCCGCCTAAACACAACATTTGCATGTACTGTAGTACTAGACTTAATATTCATGTTTCAGTTTCATGTTCATTTTAAATATTGAACCCATGGATGTCTTACATTTTACTCCCTTCATTCCTAAATATTAGTCTTTTTAGAGGCTTCAAATGGACTGGCACATACAGATGTATATAGACATATTTTAGAGTCTAGAGTCACTCATTTTGCTCCGTATGTAGTCACTTGTTGAACTCTCTAAAAGACTAATATTTAGGAATAGAAGGAGTATTTTGAATTCATGTCATACATGCATGGTTTGGAAAAATAGATGCACTATACTTATTGGATTGTTGTTGTGTTCGTGCGTGTGTGTCTGTGTGTGTGTATGGTCATATGCTTGATACATACAAAGTTTTCTCACCTCCATATTGTTCATCTTTTAAATCTGAATTTGCATTGGAAAACTTTCTAGGGATACCATGAAGTGTGAAATCCACGTTGAGATCACTATATCACAAACTCACTCTAATTCAAAAACTCGTCATAAATCAATTACCACATTGAGATTAGTATTTGCAAGGAAAATACGGGTATTGTAATACACATAGATTCGTTCGGCAATTTAAAAGGTTCCTTTCGTATTCTCGAATGGTAGGACCCAACGGCGTACCAGCCAGACCTTGGCTCATGTTGATCCTAAAAAACCGGTCTCGTGTCCTTCGGTGGCGTGCGTGGTATGCACATTAGGCAACCCCAACCAGTCGAGCCTCAGCGTTTCAAGTCAAAATATCTGGCGGCCAGAATTCCAGCCCTAGGAAATTCCCCTCATGTCCCCAGTCCATAATGACTACCGATGAACAACGGAGGGATGCTTTAGTAACTAGACAACGTTACCTACCATGCCGAGCACGGTTCAATTCCCTCGGTCGCCGCTCGTCAAGGTCACCCGTCAACTGCATTGCCTAGTACTACTACTACTACTACTACTACTACTACTACTACTACTACTACTACTACACCAGGATGGGCACAGAATTGAGCCCGTTTGTTCGTGCCTAGTACTTGAGTTAATATATCAGGCAATGCACTGGTACGGAGGGATTATCCTTTTACTCTGCATATATAACTTGTCTGAAGTCTAACTAAGCAAAATGTTTGACCAAATCCTTTCTTAAGAAATACAATAGGACAAGTGTACAGCTTGAAAGTTTATTGCATGATGCAGGTTATGATATTGTTTCGAATCCTAGATCTTAAATTTTAGAAAATCCAAAAGTGGGCATAAATTCTTGAAACTAAGCATGGTCATGTGATATGGCACAAATATTATTTCGTAAGGTTTTTCTTCAATTTGAGACAAGCTGCTTATGACAAGTTGCACAAATGAAGAGCCAAGGTATTTTGGAACAAAGACCTGTCATGTTAAGGCGAATGCTTTCACTATTGAAACCGTGGGCGTTTACGTGCCGCCACGAGTCCCCGCTTCTCATCGGCAGGTGCCGTCCGAGCGAGCGTGTGAGTCGACGGGAGGCGTGCGAGTAGACCGCTGAGCCGGCTGTCAGGGGGGCGTGCGAGCAGACCGCTGTGCAGGCTCACCGGGAGACGAGCCCTTTGACTAGGCTCCGCCGCCCACCATCGTCCCAACTGCTCCCACTTTTAATGTCGCTGGCGCCACATTTTCAAATCAACCCCGCACTACCCGGTATCGCTACAATCCTCTCTTCCTCTCTGATTCTCCTGTCGTCTACCTCCAACTAGCCTGACCTAAATGTACGCCATGCCGCATCACGATGGTCTTCCCTTAGTGTTCTAGTTTCCTGAGGAAGACATCCAGCCGGAGTCTCAAGAACATAAGGCGCTTTGGGACGCGCTTGAACTGGCTTTGCGGGAAGACGCCGCGCCTGTCCCCGCTCCCGTTCTGGCTCCTGTCGCCCCGACTGCGCCAGCGCCCATCCCCGTGCACCTGCCAGCGCATGCGCCTGGGCGTGCACTGACGCGCACGCCCGTGCCGGTGCCCGTGCACCTGCCAGCGCATGCGCCTGCGCGTGCACTGACATGCGCGCCCGTGCCGGTGCCCGTGCAAACGAATGTCTCCGTCGCACCGTTGACAGCGCCTGTCCCCGCGTGGGTGCCAATGCCCCCCTCAGCGGCATGGATGGCCGTCGTCGACCGCTTCCTTGCACCAACGCCAGTCGCCTCCTCCCGCCAGTTGAATCGCTCCGAAGTCCAGAACATTTTGGCCTTCCTTGAAGCTAGGCCAACGTCCAGGAGTATGCCAACAACGGTGCAAGACGCCGCCGTCGCCGTCGGTTAGTGGCCCGACAACACACATAGCATGGCAGAGGAGCCGCTTCCCACCGCGAGACGCCCCCCGCCGCCGCCGTGTAATCTAAATTTGCCATGAAAAACATTCGGATTGCCATGCTTAAAATCTGATCGTTTATCATTTCCGTTTATTTTATATCGATCGTTGTATAATTTAAAGTCGGAGTCAGACTGAACAAAATGTATGGTTTGATCGATTGAATGTTCTGCTGGAGCCATATCAAATTAAATATAAAACGTCATCAAGCCACATGTATTCCTTGTCATCCAGCGACCTAGACTGCTTCAATGTCGAGCGCTCAACACGTTTAGCGTGCAGTTAATTTCATGCCAAAAATAGTGCTAATCACATGACAACACGCAAATAATATCCTAGTAGTTAATATCCGCATGCACTTAATATACTTCCAAATTAACGCGCATTGCACGTACACACTGACTAGTGCTACTTGTACGTGAAACTGGTGCCGTGACTTGTGAACGCGTCGAGATATGGTCAATGGCAACATCGCTCGCGAGTTCTTCCTGTTTGCCCGTGCGTCTAAACGCAGAAGGGGAGGAGAGAGAGAGAGCACACATGGAACCCACCAGTAAGTGAAGGCGAATAGTACTAAAAATAATATTACATGTTTTCCATTAATTAGGTTGTGGTAATATAAAAACATTATGTGAACAAAGGGGGTACAACAAACATTGCTATTCTACGTATGTTGCCTATTGACGTGTGGCTTGAAGGCCTGGTCGCATGTTCGATCCTCATCCTTTATTTTTTAATTTGTATATGGGTCCAAATTTGTTTCATGACATGTGGGACCCTCGGTGTGTAGTTTGTAGCACTTTAATTTGTGGGTCGAAATTTGTTCCATTCCAAGTGGACTATCGGTGTGTAGTTTTGTAGCTTATTTATAATAATTAAAGAGAACAACATAGTTTTTTCAATAATACCATGGTGCGACGTTGAAGGTGAGAAAGGATGTGCAAGAGAGCGATGACCGAGCCAGAGGGAAATCAACTAGGGGAGTTGCGTGGGTTGCAACAGTGTTTGGAGTAGTGGTGGGCCGAATGCTACGAAAATATAATCTAAACCGACCGGAACAAATGCCTACACAAATTAATCCAAGGTTGGAGTGCCCCTCGCAATGTAAATAGATCCGGCTTTGCGAGGGATGGAGAGGTAGTAACTTCAACGCATGGAAGATACAGTGTGAGAAAGCGAGGTAAATCGAGAGACATATAGATAGAGAGACAAAGTGAGTGTGGTCCGACATTCATTGAACAAATATATATGCTCTGGAGAGATATTGTCCGATTGAGCTTTCTGGCAAGGGTGAGGGTTGTAAGATAGAGATTGAGAGATGATCCAGTCATAGACGTGTAGATATATTTTGTGCGTGGGAGGAAGCAAGGTCAACTGATCACATACGGTCGCCGTGCGATCGAAAGAGTGAGACGGGTTGGAGAGAGTGACCTAGATAGACGATGTGCGTGAGAGAGTATACAATGTGAATAGGTCAAATTGGGCTCAAACATGGTGATATATCGTTTTTGTCCGAGAAAGAGCGAGGTCAATTGAGACATATATATATAGAGAGAGATTGAGTGAGCGTGGCCCACCATGAGGTTGAAAGAGTGGCGGCGGCTTGGATGGACTGACCTAGATAGACAATCTGCGTGAGAGAGTATAGAGTGTGTCGATCGAGGCCCGAACAGGGAGATATATCATTTGTGTGTGAAAGAAAACGAGGTTAAATGAGACTCAGATAAATAGAGCGAGATTGAGCGAATGTGGCCCGCCGTGCGGAAGAAAGAGTGAGACAGTCTCGAGGGAGTGACCTAGATATACAACGTGCGTGCGTGCGCACGAGCGGTTGGGGGCTAGATAGGCAATGCATGTATTTAGCGCGAGAGGGTGAGAGGGACAGGGGGGAAAGAGAGAGCTTGGCATGGGGTGCAATGGCGGGTGTGTGAGGTAAATACATTTGGTAACAGAGTGGAAAAAGGGGTTGTGTAGTTGAGAGACTTAGAGATTGAAACATGGAGAGAAAGAATGAACGTGTGTTGGAAACCGATAGCTTCCTAAGGTGGTTAGGAGAGGAAGATTGACCGATACAGGAAGTATGTAGCGTTTGTGCGTGGGGGGGGGGGCTAAAAACAACATTTGAATGTACATAGTACGAGACTTAATATCGATGTTTCAATTCGGTGTACATTGTAAGATTTGAACTGAGGACCAGGCATACGGGTAATTATTTCGAATTCGTGCCATACTAAGTTTCGAAAAGTTGACATTGACTCAGTTTGTTGTGCTATTTTGTAGGTCATATGTTTGAATCCATCCAAATGTTTTCTTACTAACATGGTGTTCATCATATACATATGAATTTGTATTAAAAAATTAGTGTGGATACAGTGAAATGCGAAATCCACGTTAGAATTGGAGATCACTACGTGACACACACTCTAATTCAAATAACTAACTATGTGACACACACTCTAATTCAAATAACTAATTATGTGACACACTCTAATCCACGTTAGCGTGGGTACTGTTTCGGATTTTTTTTCAAATAACTCCTCATTAATTAATTTATAGTACTCCCTCTGTTCACTTTTATAAGACCTTGAAGACATTTCAGACAATGTGCAAAACAGTTCATTTTAAGTTGTCTGAAACGACTTACAAAAGTGAACGAATGGAGTATCTCGTTTCGAATGACTAATTATTGCAAGGAAAACACGGGCATGGTAATACATATAGATACGTTTGGAAATGAAAGAAGATTCGTTTGCATTCTCAAATGTAGGCGCACCAGGTAGACCAGGGTCGTGTCGGGGTGGACGCTGCTTCGGTGCCTTAAAGGCAACTGCCTTTGGGTCACTGACATGTGGGCCAGCCACCTGTTGGCCCCACATGTAATGGACACAAAGGCAAGTGCCTTAAGGCACCGAAGCATAGTCCGAAACATGGAAGCGCGAACTTATATTGTCGTCGTCCTTTTTTTTGGGGGGGAGGGGGGGTGGGTGGCTGGGTGCTACGCGTCCGTCCGACACACGTGACCACCCCGACAGGACTATGCTTCGGCGCCACGACGACAATATAAGTTCGCGCTTCCATGTTTTGGATTGAAATATCTGGCGGCCCCAATTCCAGCCCTGCAAAATCTCTCTTCTCCACCGTCCCCTTCCGCGCCCAGATTGCTCAAATCCCTAATTCGCTGCCAACCCTTGAATCGCCCCTCATCTCGTCTCTTTCCCCACCATTCCCCACGTCTGTGCCGGACGACGACGACGAAGACGACGGTCACGCTTCACCACCGCACTGGAGCTACCTCATCTACGCCCTCGTCCACCGCACCGGGTGGTCCACCGACAACGTCGGCCGCCGCAACCGACGTGCCTCACAGACACCGAGTTCCACCGCATCAGGTGCGCTTCACCGACGCCGTCTCCCATCTCACCGGGGCTACTTCACCGAGCACATCGTCGCACCTTCGCCCCCCGAGGCCTTTAGGGCTTCACCAACAGTCTCGTCCACTGCATCCTAGCGTTTCGCTGCCACTCAAGATCTGCATCCGTGTGCGGCCAGCCAACGTCAGCACATCACCCTCAACGGCTCTAAAGTGACCCGCACTCTAGCTAGGCGAGCATGCCCAAACGCCGGCCCGAACTAGGTATCCACACATCACTCCCTTGTGCACTATTCCGACGATGTTTGGATATCCTTTCACTACTCTCTTAGCTTACACGCCTATGCAACTCTAAATTTAACTCTTATTTCTTCTGGAGATATCATCTGAAACAAGCAAATCCATTTTTTAGCGAAGCATGACGGTGCTATGGGATATGGTACACATCCTGCACATTAGTATAACCTTGTAAGTATCTATCCTCCGGTACAACATCAAGGTCGACTCCTCTTATTTGATCAACCATTCGCCGTGTCAAAAATGCAGAGGTGGATGCAAGGAGCACAAGGCCTGCACATCCAAGCAAGTGGTAACATGGACTTGTACATGGAACATCCCAAGCGCAAGCAGAGCTGCAGTGAGCCTGTACAACGAGCTAGCGTAAGTCCCTGCATTTCATTAAATTCGTACTAGCATTCATGTATGATTTGTGTGCAGTGGCTGATCCACGAATTCAAGTTACCAGGGGAGAACATTTAACTTAATACGAAGGCACTCGCACTCCGGAAATCAACATAACTTTAGAAATGTGAAGCTACATGCACTTTGAAAACCAGCTAATGATCCAAAGTAGTTCAGATTATAAACACTACATGATGCAAGCACCAAAAAACACAAAATGCAACATGGTGTACAAGGACTACAAACATGATCTGTACCTGCTTGAATTATTCGTTCTTTGGCTGAAAATATCGAAGTGTAATTGCACATATAACTAGTGCACAAACTGCATATCAATATATCTATCCTGCACAAGTATGCCAATAGTTTGAAACAACAGATTAGAAAAGTATTTATGCTATGTTGTCATGATACGAGGACTTTCTGGTAGATGGCCTCGACGTTTCCTCAAGCTATGAAAATGCACTATAATTTTCTTGTCATCAATGCCTACAAATCTCTATCTCTCTCAACATAGTAGATCATCATTAGACACTAAATCCTTCAATGAGCTTGCAAAATGCTTACATTAGATCCCTCATTAGACACTATATGTTCATCACCAGGAGCATGTAAAATGTTTGCATCAAATCCTTCATTAGCATTCTGTGCATTAGACACTTCAGGCTCAAGAACAACATGAGCTTGTATGTTTGCACCGGAAACTTGATTAGATACATCAGATTCAGTCAGTTCAGTATTGATTGGGGGAGTTATAAAATAAGTAGAAATTGGTTTCATTTTCTCATAGATTCCCTACATACAAGCAGGTTTACAACACCGTCAGGTTTAACTATTGGCCCGAAATTGAAGAGTTGAATTAGATATAATCAAGGATGTGATGTACCTGCTCGTTGCGCATGCTACTCTTGCAAGCTACGACTGTCCGTTTGCGCAAGCTCGATGCCATGCCCGTGCTGCTGCCGCTGCCTCCCACGCAAGCTACACCCAGGGTTGGATCTTCATCTTCTTGTCCTTCCATTCGCTTGAAGCCCGGCGACCGCCCTCCAATGAGGGCTCGAGGAAGTGCTGTGTCAGTCTGTCCAGCGGCGGCTAGGTTAGGAGCGAACCAGACTGGAGGCCGGAGGGAATGAATTTGGATTTTTCCTGCTATCGATCGATATTGGAGGCGCTCGTTTGGGCCACGAGCCTACTATAGGGCCTGCCTTGCACTTATGTTATTGGCCCATCCAAATTGAAACATTTTTCTTCATTTTTTTACATTGCCCGCTCAAGCGTTGGGACGAACAAAACTAGCATGGGCCAACCTGGACTACTCAAACTACGTGCACACTTTCCAGCCACCTGAGGCGGCCGCCCATACCAGCCCCTATGGTGGCGTCGCCCCTTTTTGCGTGTATGATTGGATAGTGAAAAATATTCCAGTGGCGCTTTTGATTTACACACAAAATGGTTGAATTGCTTGTTTCTATGAACTGAGTTCGCCAATAATGTGAAGGATGCCAGTCTTTTGATCCTATTGTAGATTGCTTAGATCTCGATATGCCAAAAGTAATCGCATGAAATATACAGTAAAAGCCAGTGTGATGTGTTTGGCTACAACTAGTCTGACTACACGTCCTCATATAACATATCAAGGATGCACCATCTTACCAGATTAACCATTCGACTTACCCATGCAGTGTGGGAAGAAAGAAGTATTGGGACTGCGTATCCAAGCAATTGATGCCATGGACTCCTTCGTACAACCTTGTAAGCGAAAAAGAAGTTGCAGTGTGCCTGTACAAAGAACTAGCGTAAGTTCAGTTACCTGCTTCTCGGAATTTTAGTTAGCCACTTATTGTAAAATTGTTCAATTACGTTGCTTGGCTTAATTTAGTTTGCTACTAATTACATAATGGCACAACCTATTAATCATATTGTAGACTGCGCCTATCTATGTGTTTGATACTTACTGTTAAGAATTACCTGTTTGCCTTAACTTAAATATCTACTTGTTTGTTTAACTGCTTTGCTACTGCAACAGCGGGTTACAATGATGTTAATAACTACTTTTCAGCATCCAATTGAAACTCTTTAATTCCTTGTTTGTTTAACTGGTTTGCTGTTATAACTCCCACTTGAGATGTTTTGCTAACTTCAACTTTTCTGAATCCAATCGGAACTTTAATGGCAAAACAGGTTAGCCCAAGATCAAAGCGCGAGGTCCCCATGGACGTTGCATCATCCCACAGCAGTGGCACTGGCCCAATCGTGCATTATGAATTGCCAACTACTGATGCTCTAGAGGCTAAAATACTGGTAGAAAGAGATTCTGCTTCTGCACTTAGAGATGAAGTTGACATGTTGAGGAAGCAAATAGCATAATCACAAGCAATACTCAAGACAACCATTAAATATTTGGTGGATTTCAAAACGAAGCAAGCTGAGACTGACCAGATTGTTAAGGTCCTGAAGGAAAAAAGGAAATTAAATTCCTACTTGGTAAGTCATAGGTGAAATGTTCTTTCCATTGTTAAATAACCTTTGTGTTGTCTGTTCATGTAATCAATCAAACCATTTGTTTTAGAGATCATGTAATAATTTTTTTGGGTTTGTAATTTTCTTTGAGCACAAGTCTGTATTAATTGATAAGACTTAGAGACATTTCATTCGGATTGCTGTGCTAGACCTACAAATATGCCAATCGGGCTGAATGTGGATTCAGCAATAGTAGTAGTATAGATGGACCATAAGTGGCACGCATCGGAAAGGGCCAAGATGCTGGCTAAAAAAGGATGCTGTTGTAGCCAAAAAAAAGTACAACGGCCTGGCTTATGTATGTTAGTTGATATTATTGATCCATATACTCTATAAGTGTTTATATGTCCGTTAGTTCTGTACATTCTTGGTTGATTGACTCGGTATTTGAATCTTGATACATCGCTTGTGTACATATCTAAATGGGAGTACACATTATGATGCGTGTGACATTTGAGTTGGACATGAAGTGTTCCAAATATTCGAATTCACCTTAAACTGGATTCTAGTTTCTGAATTTGAGTATCGGCATTTGTAAACCATATTCATATATGACAGTGGAATACATCTTTGTCGTCCTTTTGAAGATATATAAAAACACATAGAATGATTTATAAAGATTCATATAGGAATACAAAATGGATTTGAATTTAGTTGCCAGGGTAAACGTGGATGCATATTGTCCCAAAATTCAAAAGAAGCAGCAAAATGTCCACTCCCACGTCGGCTGCCCGAAGCCAAGTGTTTGGGAGATGGAAATTACTGTCTACCCATTACACAGACAATCCATCGGCCCGATTTCCACTGCTCTAAATAGGGATAGGTTAGTAACTTCAATTAGACGTGACACGACCGCCTCTGAGCCCATTCCGACACGGTGGGCGTCAAACATGGGAGGCAAAACTCATTTGATTCAATCTCGTCCGAAAGACCTCTATTTCTCCCTCCATTCCCCATTCATTCACGGTGGGCGGCAAAACAAACTCGACTCGGCCGAAATCGATGTAGGCAAATATTTTCAATAGGGGCAGGTTTGTAACTTCACTCAGACGTGACACAACCGCCTTACCTGTTAGCCCCGTTCATACACCATGGGCGCCAACCCCCCTCTCCTCGCCCGAAATCGCTCTGGGCAAATATTGGCGAGATGCGAAATTACCGTCCTATCCCCAACCGACGAGACGTCCAAATTTTAAACAGGGGCTAAGTTCGTAACTTTCCCATATTTCAGACAGGCGCGTCCCAAAAACATGGTTCCCCGTACCTCTCCCTCCATTTTCCCATTCATACACCGTCCGCGCTAGAACACCCCATCCCCACACCAGCGTCCGTCCGCCACCCCATCCATTGCCGCCGTCCTCCACCACATCCATCGCCACCGTCCTCCACCATGCCGGAGCGCCTACCAAGACCGCATCGTCCACTGCTAGAGATGTACGTTTCTCATCCACGGCGACGGACCAATAGCCTTGCATCGCGTCCTCTCGCTTCATCGGTGCCGTCGTCCTCTTTGCCGGGGCCGCTCACACAACCTTCTCTTCCACCGCAATGGGACTTATCCCCCGATGCACTCGTCTACCATCGCAGATCTGCTTCAACGCCACCGACAGCCATCGCACCCCCGATGCCTACACGGCGCCGCAAGAGAGGTGGTACTTCATATCTCCTCAACTTTTTGATCTCAAACAGAAAATAGATCTTAACTTGGTTACTCCACTTTCTTTTCAGCTCCTAGAATTTAGTTCTTAGTTCGAAGCAAACAATGGATGCTAAATATCATTTCTCCGGTTTGCAGCTTCAAATCTGCCATGGCACAATCATAATATGATTTAATTGATCATGCTTAGGGTTTAATTGATCATGTTGGTTCCGTGGTGGTTTCTTTAATAGAACTCGGAGGGGAAACCCTCTTTTGCTAAAAAAAATATGCTTAGAGTTCCCCCTTTTATGATCACTATACGATCAGAATACGTGCTTCGTGTCATAATAACACTGCTCCACCCATCAAGCTAAACAAGATTAGTTGTTCAAATATGAATCTGATATTATTAAAACATAGTTGTTTAATTGGTCAGCTAAATGTTCCTAAATTAGTTTCGAAAATGCATGTTCGCTGCTGGGTGTGTATCTCTACAGGATGCCCATGGTGGGCTGGCCCACCCTACGATTTTGGGTCGTCCCAGGCCCCGATTCCCCTCTGTTCTGCTGCGTGCTTTCGATCTCTACTTGCCCCCAGCCGCCTGCCTCGCCGGCGACTTGCCGTCCCCGGATGGCATGACTCTAGGAGGAGACGTCGGACTAACAGGAGGCCAGGAGCCACTCGCCCAACAGCGTCACCGCTGCACGAGCGCGCCGCCGTGCCTACCTTCCTAGTTCGTTCAGGGCTCAGGCGTGCAGCACCCACCAAGCCAACCCGATTTATCCTGAGATACGTCCTCAACACTCAGCAGTCACTCCTCATCACCCATTTTCTAATTGATTCATTACTCATTAGGCAGGACTGTCATTAGGGTTTGTTGTGTGCTCAGTGCTACCTACACTTAATGGTTCAGATGTATTTCGGTAATCTTTTGAACCTCTAAAGTTCATAGGGTTTTCAAAATTCCGACCCTCAGAACAGAGACTAGTCATTTTGGATTGTTGGTCGTAGTGACATTGACCCAGATTACTACTGCAAGCCAGGTTTGTTGACAATTTTACTTGTCTTTCTTACTCATTCGATATAATATCCAATTATTCACGTCGATTAGTTGCAAACAGTAAGTGCTAGACAAACTTCTTCATTCAGATTTTGGACGGTCTCTTACTGCAGTTACAATTCTGCGTACTTGTCCTAGTAAGATCACAAGTAAATGATTGATTCACTACATCTATGCTTGCCTTGTCATATTTGTTGTCAATATTCTTTTAGGGTGGACCACCCGTTTTCTAAATACTGGAACCGTAGACATGAGTGAATAGTATTTCTCTATGTGATCTCTTCCATCATGTGTGGGTAACGAACACTGCATTGTATAGAAAGAAAGTGTCATTTCCAGCTTTTACATAGGTTTCGATCTTTTACATGTAATACAATCTGCCTACTTGCTTTGTGTCGCATTACCAACACTCCACCCTTGAAGCTAAACATTACGCCACTCATAATTTCTTAGTTTATTTTGTTCAAATACGAATTTCATATGATTCTAGTGTTCCTACTTCAGTTTTGAAATGTGTGTCTGCCTGTTATAGAGACATAAGGGGTTTGTATTTTTGTGTGTGGTCTGGTCAGCACGGTTGGGGAGGTGAACTTTGCATATGCAGGGGTTTATAGGGAGACACTCTCCGAGTTGAATCCGCAATGCATTCCATAGATAATCTGACTACTTTTTATGTTTTCATGAATCTCAGATTCTGAACAACATCATAATGATTATGAGCTTGCGCGCATGAAAAGAATAGAGCAGAACAATGCCACGACTGTCAAACTTGGCATTAAGGGATTGAAATCAAGTCTGGATGCAATGCAATGCAAACACTCTCCACCTACAAATTCATGCTCAGAATATGATCCTAACAGTGATTCTGAGCTAGAGGGAGACCTAAGTCAATGTAGCTCCCTAGTGGAGGATTCAGAGGAAGATGCCCTATCTTATTCACCCATCAAGGTACTTGCTCTAACTTTCCAATGTTACTTTGCTCGCACATATCTTGCAACTGATGCTTTGCATTACTTCCTACTTTGTTGAACTGCCATTAGCTTAGTTTACACAACGTGTATGTGAATACGCCCTGCCTATCCATTTTCAGTACATATTCCATCTGTCATCATACCATATTTATCCATTCAAATGTTGTTCTTGTGTATCAGACGTTTAAAAGGAAGAGGGCGATTGCTGATCGTGGAGAAGCACAAGCAAAGTATTTGGAAAAGGTAGTGGCACCTGATAAATCAAATAGCCCATTAGGTGTAGTTGCAATATCACCCAACCCACAAAATACCCCAACTCTAGCAGACTCTAGCCCTACTACACTGGTCATTTCTGATGCCCCAACTCAGCGGACCCCAACTGCAGCAAACAGTATGATTATGCCAGTTGACATAGCACCAGCTGTACGACGCAAAACCCCCATTCCAGCAAAGAGTACACCAAATCCAGTTGCCAAATCCCTTTTCGAACCAGAGAGAGCCCCAATTGCAGCAAATAGGACCCCTGTTCCATTTCTTCCCAGTTTAGAAGACGAAGCTTATGTTGTTGTCAGGAACTTTGTGCGCATCTTTCCTTCATGCAAAGATTATACCGCAGACAGAGAACAATTTCCAGTCTTCCTCCGCAACTTACGCGTAAGTAATGTACTAATGTTATTCATGGTCATTACTTCATATGTTTTTGCTGACAGAAGACACAAGATTTCATTCTTTTAAATAGGCGAGGAGCAAACTGGATTGTGATGACGAGCAAGGGTTGGTTGCGATTTTCAAGCACTCGTTGATGAAGTATCGTTCCTACCTGAGGCAAGCGCACTTCGATGGCAAGCCTCTGAACGAAATTTCTGTAAAGTCTTCGGTGCTACATTTATCCGATGGTGACTGGAATAATCTTGTTACACATTGGTCTCGGCTGCAGCGTAACGTACAGTCTATGATATCACATCACAATTTGAACTACATTTCTGCATTTGCCTTAATGTCTCACTCGTACAAAAACTGTTAGTAGAAGAACATTCATTATCAAGGGACCACACAATCTCGCAACTATACTGCACACTTCATTGCTCTTGTGAATACCTCTTGCCTTGTATGACCATACTTACTTTCATAGCTGTTTGATTATGTAGCATCACTGCACATGTTAGCCTCGTAATCATCCATTTGGTGGACATTATAAGATCCGTATGGACTCTTACATAAATTTAGAATCAACCCAATGCTTTTGAAGAGGTTTAGCTCTGCAGTCCTCTTGTAAGGATTGAACGTGGTCTATCACTGTACTTACATTAACAGCTACTCCCTCCGTCCCATAATATAAGAACATTTTGTACAGTACACCCGTGTTCAAAACACTCTTGTATTATGGGAAGAGGGATTGGTTCATTTTGTAGCATTCTGCATCTTATCTCCCTTGCCCACCATTTACTAAAAAAGATCAGATCTATATTTAATCTTACCAACAAGTAGAATACACAGACAATGCCAGTGCAAAAGTGTAGCCCGTTGCTCTTATCAGTACATTTTGTCCTGTAACGCTTGTACTTCCAGGGATTGGTAGTTGATTATGTAGCATCAATCTGCATCTTATCTTCATTATCCTCTATCCCTTCCAGTATTATCATATCTATAATTACTCTCTACAAAATGTAGAGTACAGGCAATGCTTATGAAGAAGATTCTGTGCTGAAATTCTTAGGTTATCCTTCCCTTGACATGGAGAAGGGCATTATAAAGCCGGTGTTAACTGTTAATGTAAGTCAGTCCTTCTAAAGCCTTTATCCTCAACTGCTGTTTAATTTGCTCATACTTCCTATCGTTTACTGCTGTTTAGTTTGCTGTTTCTACCAAAATGCATGTTCGTAAGAACCGTAAGTTCTAAGTTTTACTTGTAAAACCAAATTCCTTATTCATACCATGCACATTACTTAATACTCCCTATATGTATGCTTGTTTTTGTGGATCTATAATCCAGTGTGTTGTGAAGCAGCCCACGTTTGCACCTTGTCATCTCCTGTTTTATCTTACTAATGTGGCTGATGATATGAACAACATGCCATGCACATTATCCAAAATAGATACAATGATTTTCTTTGCCCTTCATCTATGCTTGTTGTGTTGACATGGTAATCCAGTAGTGTGGTGAAGCTCCCCGCATTATGAACGATGCCAAATTATGCTCTTGATATTTTAAACTTACTCTTTATTTTCTAATTTGAAATTTGATAGAATTGACAGAACAATTATCATCATTGTTTATACACGTGCATAACCTGTCATCTCTCTGCTTTGTTTCAGGATGATATGCCTGATGGCATGCACAAGTCTGCTGAAGGCTGTGAGACAAACCCAACATATATTGCAGCAAATAAGTCAAAACATCTTCAAGATAGCGAGACAACCCCAAAGTCTTGTCTTGATGGAGTGTTCAAGTTACTTGAGACTAACAGTCAGACAAGCTCACATAATTTGTTGTCTGAATCAGTTCGACTTCTTCAGTCCCAAGTTCTAGCAGAAAGGTATTCTGCAACTCAACTTCGACTTGAAGTCCTATCTCTAAGAAAGATTGCAGAGAACACCAATGAGAACCTCATCGCTAAAGAGCTACACCTGGAAGCTATGACCGACATGCTAGGCCGGTCTCACAGCCTTGCTCAGCAGCTTGCGTAGCAGTTCGCCCGCAAGGCTAACCTTTCTTGAACTATCTTGGAAGTGGTCTCGGTTCAGTATTATTTTGTTACGCTGCAATGGTGCCCAGCTTTTGTAATCTGCTTCTTCGTTGCGCTTTATGATCACTGGTGGCGAACTTCGATGCCTAGTGGATGGAATATACCTTAAATCCTTTATTATATAGTGTAGGTTTATTCTTAGTTACTATGCCGTAATTTCTTTATTGTATAGAGTAGGTTTGTTCTTAATTCCTACTAGTTACTGCCATCATTCGCTATCTGAAAAAAAATCAGATGTAGTTGACCAGACCGAAACATTCGACTCTAACGGGCCAGGTTTTTAGCGGGCCACAATTGGGCCGGCCTGCGTCTTTCTTGGGCCCGAATGATTGGGGCCTTCACACATTGTGCCAGGCCCAAACTTACACCGGCCTATATTTTAGTTGGGCCTTTTGTCGAACCGGCGCTTAGTTTCGCCCAGGTAGCGTTGGGCCATTAACAGGCTGAATATTGTACTGGCCTGTTACGGCCGAGATGAAACCACGGGCCTTTAGCAGGCCAAAATGCATGTTGGGCCTCAATTTTCACTAGTCGTCGACGGGCCTTCAGTAGGCTGAAATGTAGACCGGGCCGTTTTGGGCCCAGTTAGCTCACGGGCCGTTACCAGGCCGAAACATATCTCGGGACTTAGTTGGCCCACTGATATCATGGGCCTTTAAGAGGCTGAAAGCTTAGCACACGCATCAATGGGCCGAATTATGCGACAGGCCTTTAACAGGCCCAAAGTCACGTTGGGCTTAACTATTGCCACCTTTAGCACGGGCCGTTAGTGGGACCGATGTCCCGTCGGACCATATATGGCCCATGGGTAGCACGGGCCATTCCCAGGCCGAAAGTCACACCAGGCTGAAATGGGCCCATGTCTACATCAGGCCTCTAACAGGCCGAAAGTCACTTGGCTGTAGTTGGGCCCAAATATTCGGCGAACAATTAACGGGCCAGATCTAGCTTCGGGCCGCAAATGGGCCCAAATATTGGGAGAACAATTAACGGGCCAGATCTGGCTTCAGGCCGTAAATGGGCCCAAATATTGGGCGAACAATTAACGGGCCAGATCTGGCTTCGGGCCGTAAATGGGCCTTTATTAAGGAGGTCGTTATTGGGCTAGCCCACTAGTACCTGATTAAGTTCTACGGGCCTTTGACTGGGCCGGCCTTTTTAACCTATATGGGCCCTTGACGAAAGCAGTTCTGTGATGCGCGATTTATCATCATGGAAGTGGACACTTCCGTGATGATAATTTTGGTAATGTCATGGAACACTTCTACGACAGCACATGTATGAATATCTTGATTCTGTCATAAAATTGTCATGGATGTACATGCATGACAAAAAACGCGACCTACTGTGACAAACACGTATCATCACGGAAGTGTATTTTTTTAGTGAAGAAGCCCATTATGTGTGACATGAAGTGGGTTGACTGGAAGTACATCGACAACAATGAAGACCACTTCCCTGGATTTCATGAGAGCTTCAGGATGAATGGATTTGATTCCTTTGTGGGTCAGAAATTGACAATGTGGAATGATGAGCTTATCATGCAATTCTATTCAACATCTCATTTCTACCCAGATGGAAGAATTGTTTGGATGTCTAAAGGTACAAGGTACCAGTCCACAGTTACTGAGTGGGCTAAGCTGATCAATGCCCTTGCAGAGCATGAGGATGACACAGATGTATATGTGTAGCGACCAGACCTCAAACAGTCTGATCTCTGTGCTCCGGTGTCATCCCTAGATCAGTAATGCTGACACCACACAGTACTCGGAGGATTTATAATAGAGTAGCAATCGCACACTTATTACATCGAGTGTCTCAAAAGAGAACTTATTACAATAAATATGGCTTAAGGCCATCTAATAATGATAACAGCGGAAGGCATGGAAGATAGGTGAGTCCATCAACTCCAACGGCATCACTAAGTATAGGACCACGACCTAAAACTCCTTAATCGTCGTCTGAAAAGTCTGCAACATAAACGTTGCAGCCCGAAAACGGGTCAGCACATGGAATATGCTAGCAAGGTAACACATAGAGAATAATGGAATGAAACAGCTATACTATATGCATATTTGGCTGGTGGAAAGCTCTATGGTTATAGTTTTGCGTAAAGCCAAATTTTCCCTACTTCAAAGGAATAAAATTTAATTACTATCATGGTGGTTGTTAAACATTTAGAATGGTTGACAGAATTCTCAATCCCAATTAAAAATCATCATTAAACATAACCCAACAAAATTAATTTAGAGTAACATGTTGAGATTCACATGATAATCCAGGTACTAGATACTCAAGATGTCCATAACCGGGAACACGGCTAACCATGATTAGTTTATTTCACTCTGCAGATGTTTGCGCACTTTTCCCCACAAGACTCGATCGCCTCCGTTTGTTTTCTCGCACTACAGGGTGTTTGAGAAGATGGATGACCGAGACATAGTCTTTCAGAAGCGCTAGCACCTTACGATCGGGTAGACCATACCACCTACATCCCCTACATCTGCTAGTCTACCACTGTAAGAGTTCGCAGAACTTAGTCAACTAAGCTAGAGCCCATAATAGCTTGTGGCTGCACACGGAAGTTTCTAGTATGAATAGTCTCATGATCCCTTTGAGCCTGGGTGGCGGTCCAAAAGAAAACAGGCAAGTCCTGGAATACTCAGGTGCCTCAATCCACCCAGATGTGTGTTTAAGTTGCCACCTTAGATAAACCATTAATTTACAATCTCACATCTGTCATGGATTTCACTCACCCAATCCACGTCTACTAGCATAGCATGGCACAATAAGCAAACGTAGAAGTAACTCCCAAAGGTTTGAAAATAAATAGGTAATAGGTACTACCTCATCTACTTCCCATCCCACAATTTAAATAGATCCTAATCATGCAATGCGTGAGGATTGTTCTAATGCAATAAAACTGGGTAGTAGAAAAGGTATGATCAAAGTGTTACTTGCCTTGCTAATGATCCGCAAAACCTAACGATTCGAAGTAACAGGCGTCGCACTCCGGGTATTCTATCGCAGACAAACAAACAAGCATACAATAAGTACTCATCTAATGCACGGGTAAAACTCAAATAAGAGATCTAACCAGAAGGTTCAACTTAAGAACTCCGGTTGGCAAAAAGAATCAAATCGAACGAAACAACGAAAGTCAAACGGCGAAAGAAAACAAATTCATTCTAGTAATCTGGACCTAGGGAAAATTTTACAGTAACAAAAACTTGTTTAACTTGGTTAAATGGATAGAGGATTTCGAGACGAATCCCTAGGCGCTTGAATCGCCTGATTCCGATAAACGAGTGAAAATATAAACTAAAACGAAAATCAAATCAGGAATCGCGATCAGAAAAATCACGGATTTAATCCGAGAAAAAGAAAAACGACGAACGCCGATTTTTTTCTGTCTCTCTTTTTTTCGGCACGGAAAACGAGGCGCGACGAACCTCGGGCGGCGGGGTCGTCGGCGGCGGCAGCGGCTCCGGCGGCGCTCGCGGATCGAGGCGGGGCTGATGGGCTGGGGCAGCTCGGGGCGGCGCTATTTAAAGGCTGCCCCCGGGCGGTGTCTCGCTCGGGTACGGCCCGAAGTCGGTTCGTTTTTTTAATTATTCCGCTCGGAAGAAAAATAAAAAGAAATACTAAATGGACTCTAAAAATTCCGAAATAAATTTTCACGGGCTTCTAAAATCAAGCTGCACAAGGTGAACATTTATTTTGGACCTAAATGCAACTTTGAAAAACGCACTTTTTCCTAAATTCAAATAAAACACCGAAAAACTCGGAAATAAAATCTTATTTGATTTTATTATTAAATCATCAATATTTCTTTATTTTGGGAAAGTCATTTTATTCCCTCTCTCATATTTTTGTATTAGAAATAATTGATGATAAAATAAATAAAATCAAATGATCCTATTCTCAAAATTTGAGAAAACTCAAATATGAAAATAACAAAATCCCCAACTCTCTCCGTGCGTCATTGAGTTGCGTAGAATTTCTAGGATCAACCAAAAATGCAAAATAAAATATGATATGCATCATGCTCTAATGTATAACATTCCAAATTGAAAATTTGGGATGTTACAATATGCCAAGCCAAGGAAGGAACACTGCTCCATGGCACATATGTACAAGGAGATTCCAGATGCAGCTTTGGAAAATCACAAGTTTGGCTTTGTCTATTTTCTCCTGTCAGGTCTACCTACTATCAATACTATCCTGAGGCACACTCTGTTGCCCAAGTCTGGTGATCACAGGATGATAAGAGGACACTCCATCAATTTGCTGCATATGTTTGATGTGCCAGAGAAGTTTAAAGTGATGACACTAATTGTAGAGACAATCAAGAGGACAGCTGTTGACCAAAAGAGATCATGTGTGTATGCTCCACACTTCCAGATGCTCATCAACTCCAAGATGGGCACAAGCACATACCTATTGGACAAAGAGCACCTTCCCTTGAAGCCTGACTTTGAGGACAACACAATGTCATGGATGCTACAGAACCTACATCAGTAGAGGCTCAAGAGAAGAGAGAGAGAAGGCATCCAAGATGCCAAGTGTTGAAGAGGCTTCCCAAGTTTTCCTCAATTCAAAACAAGATCAACTTGGATATCTTATTCAAGGTACTTTGAGGATTGAGAAAGGATTGGCCACCCTGACTCAGAATCAAGAGAGTCTTGAAAGGATCATTGAAACAAAGTTTTATGATCTAGACTTGAAGGTCATAGAGATGCAAACAGCTGTTGAGCAGCTCCAGGAAGAAGCTGAAGAGAGGAAAGGGAAAGCTACAACTAAAGCATTTCAGATAGGGCCTAGGGCACAAAGATTTACAGCAGTGACGGTGACAGACACTAGAGCTACTACTTCAGCACCTGCAGCCACAACTTCAGTTGCTCCTCCGGTTGCAACTCCTCCATCTCCAACAAATGCATTTGTCCTAGGAGTCCTCTCCACACCACCTCCCGAAGATCAAGCTTAGATATCCGCATAGAACTATGCATTTTCGAGATTTTTGGTAACTTGTTGCCAAAGGGGGAGAAAGTGTATAGATCATAGGCTGAGAGAGAGAGAGCGTTGCTTTTTTTTTGCTCTTTTGCTACTTATTCGTTCGCTTGCTTCGATGATACTTGTATGGTCATGTGTTCGATCATATCATACTTTAATGCTTGTGCTTGAATGATGCTATTATCTATCTCTCATGTATGATCATTCACTTTGTCTTGGTGATTGATACGTCTCCAACGTATCTATAAGTTTTTATTGCTCCATGATATATTATCTTCTGTTTTGGATGTTTATGGGCTTTATTATACACTTTTATATTATTTTTGGGACTAACCTATTAACCCAGAGCCTAGTGCCAGTTTCTGTTTTTTCCTTGTTTTAGAGTATCGCAGAAAAAGAAAATCAAATGGAGTCCAATTGACCTAAAACTTCACGGAACTTATTTTTGGAAGGAAAGCAACCCGGGAGACTTGGAGTCCACGTCAAGGAAGCTTCGAGGAAGCCACGAGGTAGGGGGTCGCGCCCACCCCCCCGTGCGCGCCCTCCACCCTCGGGGAACACAATAGATTAGGAGTTCCGCCACCAGAAGCCTCCGTAGCCACCGAAAACCAATCTAGATTAGGAGTTCCGGCACCCTGTCGGTGGGGGCAATCCCTCTCCGGTGGCCATCTTCATCATCCCGGTGCTCTCCATGACGAGGAGGGAGTAGTTCTCCCTCGGGGATGAGGGTATGTACCAGTAGCTATGTGTCTGATCTCTCTCTCTCTCTCATGTTCTTGAGGTGATACGATCTTGATGTATCGCGAGCTTTGCTATTATAGTTGGATCTTATGATGTTTTCTCCCCCCTCTACTCTCTTGTAATGGATCGAGTTTCTCCTTTGAAGTTATCTTATCGGATTGAGTCTTTAAAGATTTGAGAACACTTGATGTATGTCTTGCCGTGCGTATCTGTGGTGACAATTGGATATCACGTGATTCACTTGATGTATGTTTTGGTGATCAACTTGCGGGTTCCGCCCATGAACCTATTGATGTCTACTACACAACCTTCTTCTTGTAGACGTTGTTGGGCCTCCAAGTGCAGGTGTTTGTAGGACAGTAGCAAATTTCCCTCAAGTGGATGACCTAAGGTTTATCAATCCGTAGGAAGCGTAGGATGAAGATGGTCTCTCTCAAGCAACCCTGCAACCAAATAACAAAGAGTCTCTTGTGTCCCCAACACACCCAATACAATGGTAAATTGTATAGGTGCACTAGTTCGGCGAAGAGATGGTGATACAAGTGGTATATGGATAGTAGATAATAGCTTTTGTAATATGAAAATATAAAAATAGCAAGGTAACTAATGATAAAAGTGAGCGTAAACGGTATTGCAATGATAGTAAACAAGGCCTAGGGTTCATACTTTCACTAGTGCAAGTTCCCTCAACAATAACAGCATAATTGGATCACATAACTATCCCTCAACATGCAACAAAGAGTCACTCCAAAGTCGCTAATAGCGGAAAACAAACGAAGAGATTATGGTAGGGTACGAAACCACCTCAAAGTTATTCTTTCCAATCAATCCGTTGGGCTATTCCTATAAGTGTCACAAACAGCCCTAGAGTTCGTACTAAAATAACACCTTAAGACACAAATCAACCAAAACCCTAATGTCACCTAGATACTCCAATGTCACCTCAAGTATCCGTGGGTATGATTATACTATATGCATCACATAATCTCAGATTCATCTATTCAACCAACACATGGGACCTCAAAGAGTGCCCCAAAGTTTCTACCGGAGAATCACGACGAGAATGTGTGCCAACCCCTATGCATAGGTTCATGGGCGGAACCCGCAAGTTGATCACCAAAACATAAATCAAGTGAATCACGTGGTATCCCATTGTCACCGCAGATACGCATGGCAAGACATACATCAAGTGTTCTCAAATCTTTAAAGACTCAATCCGATAAGATAACTTCAAGGGGAAAACTCAATTCATTACAAGAGAGTAGAGGGGGGAAGAAACATAAGATCCCACTATAATAGCAAAGCTCGCGATACATCAAGATCGTACCACCTCAAGAACACGAGAGAGAGAGAGATCAAACACATAGCTACTAGTACATACCCTCAGCCCCGAGGGAGAACTACTCTCTCCTCGTCATGGAGAGCACCGGGATGATGAAGATGGCCACCGGAGAGGGATTCCCCCTCCGGCAGGGTGCCAGAACGGGTCTAGATTGGCTTTCGGTGGCCACGGAAGCTTCTGGCGGTGGAACTCCCGATCTATTGTGCTCTCGGATGTTTTTAGGGTATATGGAGATATATAGGCGGAAGAAGTACGTCAGGGGAGCCACGAGGGGCCCACGAGGGTGGAGGGCGTGTCCTAGGGGGGTGGGCGTGCCCCCTACCTCGTGGCCTCCTTGAAGCTTCCCTTACGTAGACTCCAAGTCTTCTGGGCTTCTTCTGATCCAAAAATAGGTTCCGTGAAGTTTCAGGTCATTTGGACTCCGTTTGATTTTCCTTTTCTTCGAAACACTGAAATAGGCAAAAAAACAGGAATTCTGGGCTGGGCCTCCGGTTAATGTGTTAGTCCCAAAAATAATATAAAAGTGGATAATAAAGCCCAATATTATCCAAAACAGTAGATAAATATAGCATGGAGCAATCAAAAATTATAGATACGTTGGAGAAATATCAAGCATCCCCAAGCTTAATTCCTGCTCGTCCTCGAGTAGGTATATGATAAAAATAGAATTTTTGATGCGGAGTGCTACTTGGCATAATTTCAATGTAATTCTTCTTAATTGTGGCATGAATATTCAAATCCATAAGATTCAAGACAAAAGTTCATATTGCCATAAAAATAATAATACTTCAAGCATACTAACAAAGCAATCATGTCTTCTCAAAATAACATGGCCAAAGAAAGCTATCCCTACAAAATCATATAGTCTCGCTATGCTCCATCTTCACCACACAAAATATTTAAATCATGCACAACCCCGATGACAAGCCAAGCAATTGTTTCATACTTTTAATGTTCTCAAACTTTTTCAATCTTCACGCAATACATGAGCGTGAGCCATGGATATATCACTATAGGTGGAATAGAGTGGTGGTTGTGGAAAAGAGAAAAAGGGAGAAGATAGTCTCACATCAACTAGGCGTATCAACAGGCTATGGAGATGCCCATCAATAGATATCAATGTGAGTGAGTAGGGATTGCCATGCAACGGCTGCACTAGAGCTATAAATGTATGAAAGCTCAACAAAAGAAACTAGTGGGTGTGCATCCAACTCGCTTGCTCACGAAGACCTAGGGAATTTTGAGGAAGCCCATCATTGGAATATACAAGCCAAGTTCTATAGTGAAAGATTCCCACTAGTATATGAAAGTGACAACATAGGAGACTCTCTATCATGAAGATCATGGTGCTACTTTGAATCACAAGTGTGGTAAAAGGATAGTAGCATTGTCCCTTCTCTCTTTTTCTCTCATTTTTTTATATTTTTTTATTTGGGCCTTTTTCTTTTTTTATGGCCTCTTTTTTTGGGCTTCTTTGGCCTCTTTTATTTATTTTTTTCGTCCGGAGCCTCATCCCGACTTGTGGGGGAATCATGGTCTCCAGCATCCTTTCCTCACTGGGACAATGCTATAATAATGATGATCATCACACTTTTATTTACTTACAACTCAAGAATTACAACTCGATACTTAGAACAAGATATGACTCTATGAATGCCTTCGGCGGTGTATCGGGATATGCAATGACTCATGAGTGACAAGTATGAAAGAATTATGAACGGTGGCTTTGCCACAAATACAATGTCAACTACATGATCATGCAAGCAATATATGACAATGATGAAGCGTGTCATAATTAACGGAACGGTGGAAAGTTGCATGGCAATATATCTCGGAATGGCCATGGAAATGCCATAATAGGTAGGTATGGTGGCTGTTTTGAGGAAGGTAAATGGTGGGTTTATGGTACCGGCGAAAGTTGCGCGGTACTAGAGAGGCTAGCAATGGTGGTAGGGTGAGAGTGCGTATAATCCATGGACTCAACATTAGTCATAAAGAACTCACATACTTATTGCAAAAATCTATTAGTTATCGAAACAAAGTACTACGCGCATGCTCCTAGGGGGATAGATTGGTTGGAAAATACCATCGCTCGTCCCCGACCGCCACTCATAAGGAAGACAATCAATGAATAAATCATGCTCCAACTTCATCACAAAACGGTTCACCATACGTGCATGCTACGAGAATCAAAAATTTCGACACAAGTATTTATCAAATTCACAACTACTCACTAGCATGACTCAAATATTACCATCTCCAAATCTCAAAACAATCATCAAGCATCAAACTTCTCTTAGTATTCAATACTCTATATGAAAGTTTTTACTATTCTTGGATGCTAGCATATTAGGATTATTTAAGCAAATTACCATGCTATTTAAAACTCTCAAATGATATAAGTGAAATCATGAGAGTTCATCTATTTCTATAATACTACCACCGTGCTCTAAAAAGATATAAGTGAAGCACTAGAGCAAACGACAAACTACTCCGAAAGATATAAGTGAAGATCAATGAGTAGTCGAATAATTATGCAACTATGTGAAGACTCTATCTCATTTAATAATTTCAGATCTTGATAATTTATTCAAACAGCAAGCAAAGCAAAATAAAATGACATCTAAGAATAGCAAACATCATGTGAAGAAGCAAAAACTTAGGATCAACCGAAACTAACCGATAGTTGTTGAAGAAGAAAGGTGGGATGCCAACCGGGGCATCCCCAAGCTTAGAAGCTTGAGACTTCTTGAAATATTATCTTGGGATGCCTTGGGCATCCCCAAGCTTGAGATTTTGTGTCTCTTTAATTCCTCTCATATCACGGTCTCCCTAAATCTCAAAAGCTTCATCCACACAAAACTTAATAAGGACTTGTGAGATAAGTTAGTATAAACCATTGCCAAAACCTTATCATACTCTACTGTAGCAATCACTAAGATTATTATTAAACATTGCATAATAAATTCCTCTTCATATTTAATAGTACTATCCTCAAATAGAATCATTAAAGAAGCAAACATATGCAAACAATGCAAACATAACAGCAATCTGCCTAAACAGGATAGTCTGTAAAGAATGCATCAACATCCATACTTCCCTAGCACCAAAAATTATGAAAGAAAATTCCCACTGTAGTAAATTTATCAGATATTAATATTCAAAAGGTTTAAAAAATTTATCACATTCTGACTTTTCTAGGGAATTATTGCAACAGCGGTAAACTTTCTGTTTTCAAACAGCAACATGTGGACTTCTAAAATAGGCATAGTAAAGGCTATCAATGCCACTTTTATTGAAATAAAAGATGCAAAACATTTTTCTAAATAAAAGCAATCAAATCCTAACAAAATAAATTGATGCTCCAAGCAAAACACATATCATGTGGTGAATAAAAATATAGCTCCAAGTAAAGTTACCAATGAACGAAGACGAAAGAGCGTATGCCATCCGGGGCATCCCCAAGCTTAGGCTCTTGGCTATCCTTTAATATTACCTTGGGGTGCCTTGGGAATACCCAAGCTTAGGCTCTTTCCACTCCTTATTCCATAGTCCATCAAATCTTTACCCAAAACTTGAAAACTTCACAACACAAAACTTAACAGAAAACTCGTAAGCTCCGTTAGTATAAGAAAGTAAATCACCACTTTAAGGTACTGTAATGAACTCATTATTTATTTATATTGGTGTTAAACCTACTGTATTCCAACTTTTCTATGGTTTATAAACTATTTTACTAGCCATAGATTCATCAAAATAAGCAAACAACACATCAAAAACAGAATCTGTCAAAAACAGAACAGTCTGAAGTAATCTGAATCAAACCTATACTTCTGGAACTCCTACAATTCTAAAATAAATTGGTGGACCTGAGTAATTTGTATATTAATCATCTTCAAAAATAATTAACTCAATAGCACTCTCCAATAAAAACTGGCAGCAATTCTTGTGAGCGCTAAAGTTTCTGTTTTTTTACAGCATGATCGCAAAGACTTTCCCCCAAGTCTTCCCAACGGTTCTACTTGGCACAAACACTAACTAAAACATAAAAAACTCAATCATAACAGAGGCTAGATAAATTATTTATTACTAAACAGGAGCAAAAAGCAAGGAACAAAAATAAAGTTGGGTTGCCTCCCAACAAGCGCTATCGTTTGACGCCCCTAGCCAGGCATGATGATTTCAATGATGCTCACATAAAGGATAAGAATTGAAACATAAAGAGAGCATCATGAAGAATATAACTAGCACATTTAAGTCTAGCTCACTTCCTATGCATAGGTATTTTGTGAGCAAACAACTTATGGGAACAATAATCAACTAGCATAGGAGGGCAAAACAAGCATAACTTCAAAACTTTAAGCACATAGAGAGGAAACTTGATATTATTGCAATTCCTACAAGCATATGTTCCTCCCTCATAATAATTTTAAGTAGCATCATGAATGAATTCAACAATATAACCAGCACATAAAGCATTCTTTTCATGATCTACAAGCATAGAAATTTTATTACTCTCCACAAAAGCAAAATTCTTCTCATGAATAATAGTGGGAGCAAACTCAACAACATAACCATCATGTGATTGAAAATTAAGATCAAGATGACAAGTTTCATGGTTATCATTATTCTTTAAAGCATACGTGTCATCACAATAATCATCATAGATAGGAGGCATGCTTTCATCATAGTAAATTTGCTCATCAAAGCTTGGGGGACAAAAAATATCATCTTCATCAAACATAGCTTCCCCAAGCTTGTGGATTTGCATATCATTAGCATCATAGATATTCAAGGAATTCATACTAACAACATTGCAATCATGCTCATCATTCAAATATTTAATGCCAAACATTCTATAGATTTATTCTTCTAGTATTTTAGCACAATTTTCCTTTCCATCATACTCACGAAAGATATTAAAAAGATGAAGCATATGAGGTAAACACAATTCCATTTTTTATAGTTTTCTTTTATAAACTAAACTAGTGCTAAAACAAGAAACTAAAAGACTCGATTGCAAGATCTGAAGATATACCTTCAAGCACTAACCTCCCCGGCAATGGCGCCAGAAAAGAGCTTGATGTCTACTGCACAACCTTCTTCTTGTAGATGTTGTTGGGCCTCCAAGTGCAGAGGTTTGTAGGACAGTAGCAAATTTCCCTCAAGTGGATGACCTAAGGTTTATCAATCCGTAGGAGGCATAGGATGAAGATGGTCTCTCTCAAGCAACCCTGCAACCAAATAACAAAGAGTCTCTTGTGTCCCCAACACACCCAATACAATGGTAAATTGCATAGGTGCACTAGTTCAGCGAAGAGATGGTGATACAAGTGGTATATAGATAGTAGATAATAGTTTTTGTAATCTGAAAATATAAAAACAGCAAGGTAGCTAATGATAAAAGTGAGCGTAAACGGTATTGCAATGATAGTAAACAATGCCTAGGGTTCATACTTTCACTAGTGCAAGTTCCCTCAACAATAATAGCATAATTGGATCACATAACTATCCCTCAACATGCAACAAAGAGTCACTCCAAAGTCGCTAATAGTGGAGAACAAACGAAGAGATTATGGTAGGGTACGAAACCACCTCAAAGTTATTCTTTCCAATCACTCCATTGGGCTATTCCTATAAGTGTCACAAACAGCCCTAGAGTTCGTACTAGAATAACACCTTAAGACACAAATCAACCAAAACCCTAATGTCACCTAGATACTCCAATGTCACCTCAAGTATCCGTGGGTATGATTATACGATATGCATCACATAATCTCAGATTCATCTATTCATCCAACACATAGGACCTCAAAGAGTGCCCCAAAGTTTCTACCGGAGAATCACGAAGAAAACGTGTGCCAACCCCTATGCACAGGTTCATGGGAGGAACCTGCAAGTTGATCACCAAAACATAAATCAAGTGAATCACGTGGTATCCCATTGTCACCATAGATACGCACGACAAGACATACATCAAGTGTTTTCAAATCTTTAAAGACTCAATCCGATAAGATAACTTCAAGGGGAAAACTCAATTCATTACAAGAGAGTAGAGGGGGGGGGAAGAAACATAAGATCCAACTATAATAGCAAAGCTCGCAATACATCAAGATCGTACCACCTCAAGAACACGAGAGAGAGAGAGAGAGAGATCAAACACATAGCTACTGGTACATACCCTCAGCCCCGAGGGAGAACTACTCCCTCCTCGTCATGGAGAGCACCAGGATGATGAAGATGGCCACCAGAGAGGGATTCTCCCTCCGGCAGGGTGCCGCAACGGGTCTAGATTGGCTTTCGGTGGCTACGGAGGCTTCTGGCGGTGGAACTCCCGATCTATTGTGCTCTCGGATGTTTTTAGGGTATATGGAGATATATAGGCGGAAGAAGTACGTCAGGGGAGCCACGAGGGGCCCACGAGGTTGGAGGGCGCGCCCTAGGGGGCTGGGCGCGCCCCCCTACCTCGTGGCCTCCTCGAAACTTCCCTTATGTAGACTCCAAGTCTTCTGGGCTTCTTCTGGTCCAAAAATAGGTTCCGTGAAGTTTCAGGTCATTTGGACCCCGTTTGATTTTCCTTTTCTTCGAAACACTGAAATAGGCAAAAACAGCAATTCTTGGCTGGGCCTCCGGTTAATAGGTTAGTCCCAAAAATAATATAAAAGTGGATAATAAATCCCAATATTGTCCAAAACAGTAGATAATATAGCATGGAGCAATCAAAAATTATAGATACATTGGAGACGTATCACCTATGCATAGGGGTTGGCACACGTTTTCGTCGTGATTCTCCGGTAGAAACTTTGGGGCACTCTTTGAGGTCCTGTGTGTTGGTTGAATAGATGAATCTGAGATTGTGTGATGCATATCGTATAATCATACCCACGGATACTTGAGGTGAAATTGGAGTATCTAGGTGACATTAGGGTTTTGGTTGATTTGTGTCTTAAGGTGTTATTCCAGTACGAACTCTAGGGCTGTTTGTGACACTTATAGGAATAGCCCAACGGATTGATTGGAAAGAATAACTTTGAGGTGGTTTCGTACCCTACCATAATCTCTTTGTTTGTTCTCCGCTATTAGTGACTTTGGAGTGACTCTTTGTTGCATTTTGAGGGATAGTTATGTGATCCAATTATGTTATTATTGTTGAGAGAACTTGCACTAGTGAAAGTATGAACCCTAGGCCTTGTTTCAACGCATTGCAATACCGTTTACGCTCACTTTTATCATTCGTTACCTTGCTGTTTTTATAATTTCAGATTACAAATACCTTTATCTACCATCCATATACCACCTGTATCACCATCTCTTCGCCGAACTAGTGCACCTATACAATTTACCATTGTATTGGGTGTGTTGGGGACACAAGAGACTCTTTGTTATTTGGTTGCAGGGTTGCTTGAGAGAGACCATCTTCATCATATGCCTCCTACGGATTGATAAACCTTAGGTCATCAACTTGAGGGAAATATGCTACTGTCCTACAAACCTCTGCACTTGGAGTCCCAACAATGACTACAAGAAGAAGGTTGTGTAGTAGACATCAGTGATGAGTGCATATTTCATATTCTATCGTTTTGCGTGCTCCACCAAGATGTATGTGACATGGAAGAGTGACCCATGATCCTAATCGATTGTGCATTTTCATTAAAAAGAAGACATTAAGTAATGCACAAAAATAGGGGGAGCTCTTGCTTATCACATACTTCTCAAAGCAACGATATATTACATTCTTATTATCATTTGTCGAAGCTTTGATCTATATGTTGTCATCAATTACCAAAAAGGGGGAGATTGGAAGTGCAACTAATCCGTGGGTGGTTTTGGTAATTATTAACAACATATAGCTCATTGAACTAATATCCATTCAAGATAATCTTTTCAGAAATTTCAATGATTGGCATGGCATGGACTAGAGATGTGGACCCCTCAAAATTCTAAGGACACATATTGGCTCAAGCTCAAGAATCTACATTTTCATTTTAGTGATTCAAGATCACATTGAGTCCATAGGAAAAGCCAATACTATTAAAAGGGGATGAGGTGTTGCTTAATGGCTTGCTTGCTCAAAATGCTTAGTGACATGCTCCAAAAGCCCTCAACCACTTTCTCATATCCACATATGTACCAAACCAAAAGTCAAACTCGGCACCACCAATTTGATCTATCCGGCGCCACTGAGTTCATTTGACATAGCCATAGCCAGAAACCCTAATCAGTTCGGTCTCACCGATAGGGATCTCGATCTCATCGGGATGGGATAAAAACTCTCTATTTCCCTTTGTAACATTTTGGTCCAACCGAGAAGAGCGATCGGTCCCACCGAGTTCGCAATGCAAACTCTCTGTTTTCCTTTTCGCAACGTTTCGGTCCTACCGAAATGAGCGATCGGTCCCATCGAGTTTGCTTGACCAACTCTCTATTCACCTTTTACAGAAATCGGTCTCACCAAGTTCATGTGATCGGTCTCACCAAGATTATGTTATGCCCTAACCCTAACAAAATCGGTCCCACCGTGCTCACATGTCGGTCCCACTAAAAAGCCTAACGTTCACATTTTGAACTAAATCGGTGTGAGGAGTTTCACTATTTAGTCCCACCAAGTTTGGTAAATTGTGTGTAACAGTTAGGTTTTGTGTGGAGGCTATATATACCCCTCCACCCTTCCTCCATTCAAGGAGAAAGCCATCAGAACATGCCTACACTTCCAGCATTCATTTTCTGAGAGAGAACCACCTACTCATGTGTTGAGACCAAGATATTCCAATCCAACCACAAGAATCTTGATCTCTAGCCTTCCCCAAGTTGCTTTCAACTAAAATCATCTTTCCACCATATCCAAATCTGTGTGAGAGAGTTGAGTGTTGGGGAGACTATCATTTGAAGCACAAGAGCAAGTAGCTCATCATCAACACACCATCTATTACCTTTTGGAGAGTGGTGTTTCCTAGATTGGTTAGGTGTCACTTGGGAGCCTCCGTCAAGATTGTGGAGTTGAACCAAGGAGTTTGTAAGGGCAAGGAGATTGCCTACTTCGTGAAGATCTACCCAAGTGAGGCAAGTCCTTCGTGGGCGATGACCATGGTAGGATAGACAAGGTTGCTTCTTCGTCGACCCTTCGTGGGTGGAGCCCTCCGTGGACTCGCGTAGCCGTTACCCTTCGTGGGTTGAAGTCTCCATCAACGTGGATGTACGATAGCACCACCTATCGGAACCACGCCTAAAATCTCTGTGTCTACATTGCGTTTGCTCCCTCCAAACTCCTCCCATTTACCTTCATATGCAATGATTTATATTCTGATGCCATACTCTTAGAATTGCATATGTAGGTTGATTGCTTGACTTATGATAAGTTGCTAAAATCTGCCAAGACTTAATATTGGGAAAAGGCTAGATTTTTATTTGGTCAAATTGTCTAATCACCCCCCGTCTGGACAGACTTTCGATCCTACACCTGACGTTTAAATTTGGATCAAAACGCCTCCAATGCAGTCTTCTGGAGGAGGCACCAGACCCGTTTTCCCTTAAATTATGAACCCATGAATTTGTTCAACACACCAGAGTGATACGTCTCCAACGTATCTATAATTTTTGATTGCTCCATGCTATTATATTATCTATTTTGGATGTTAACGGGCTTTATTTTACACTTTTATATCATTTTTTAGACTAACCTACTAACCGGAGGCCCAGCCCAAATTGCTATTTTTTGTGCCTATTTTAGGGTTTCGAAGAAAAGGAATATCAAACGGAGTCCAAATGGAATGAAACCTTCGGGAACATGATTTTCTCAACAAACGTGATCCAGGAGACTTGGAGTGGCCGTCAAGAAACAAGGGAGGAAGGCACGGGGCAGGGGGGCATGCCTACCCCCCTGGGCGCGCCCTTCACCCTCGTGGGCCCTCCGTTGCTCCACCGACGTACTTATTCCTCCTATATATATCCACGTACCCCCCAAACATCTAGGAGCACCACGAAAACCTAATTCCACCGCTGCAACCTTCTGTATTCGAGAGATCCCACCTCGGGGCCTTTTCTGGAGCACCGCCGGAGGGGGCATTGATCACGGAGGGCCTCTACATCAACTCCATGGCCTCTCCGGTGATGTGTGAGTAGTTTACTTCAGACCTACGGGTCCATAGTTATTATCTAGATGGCTTCTTCTCTCTCTTTGGATCTCAGTACAAAGTTCTCCTCGATTTTCTTGGAGATCTATTCGATGTAATCTTCTTTTGCGGTGTGTTTGTCAAGATCCGATGAATTGTGGGGTTATGATCCAGATTATCTATGAACAATATTTGATTCTCCTTTGAATTCTTTTATGTATGATTGGTTTATCTTTGCAAGTCTCTTTGAATTATCAGTTTGGTTTGGCCTACTACATTGATCTTTCTTGCAATGGGAGAAGTGCTTAGCTTTGGGTTCAATCTTGCGGTGTTCAATCCCAGTGACAAAAAGGGAACCTATATGTATTGTATTGTTGCCATCGAGGATAAAAAGATGGGGTTTATATCATATTGCATGAGTTTATCCCTCTACATCATGTCATCTTCCTTAAAGCATTACTATGTTCTCTTGAACTTAATACTCTAGATGCATGCTGGATAGCGGTTGATGTGTGGAGTAATAGTAGTAGATGCAGAATCGTTTTGGTCTACTAGTCTCGGACGTGATGCCTATATACATGATCATACCTAGATATTCTCATAACTATGCTCAATTATATCAATTGCTTGACAATAATTCGTTTACCCACCATAATACTTATGCTCTTGAGAGAAGCCACTAGTGAAACCTATGGCCCCCGGGTCTATCTTTTATCATATTAATCTTCCAATACTTAGTTATTTCTATTGCTATTTATTTTACTTTGCATCTTTTATTTCTCTTTATCATAAAAATACCAAAAATATTATCTTATCTTATCATATCTATCAGATCTCACTCTCGTAAGTGACCGTGAAGGGATTGACAACCCCTTTATCGCGTTGGTTGCGAGGTTCTTATTTGTTTGTGTTGGTGCGTGGGACTTGAGCATGATCTCCTACTGGATTGATACCTTGGTTCTAAAAAAACTGACGGAAATACTTGCGCTGCCTTACTGCATCACCCTTTCCTCTTGAAGGGAAAAACAACGCAGTGCTCAAGAGGTATCAAGGACCGAGTACTCCAGTAGCACCGGTGTCGGTGTCAAAACTGGCGGATCTCGGGTAGGGGGTCCCGAACTATGCGTCTAGGCGGATGGTAACATGAGGCAGTGGACATGATGTTTTACCCAGGTTCGGGCCCTCTTGATGGAGGTAATACCCTATGTCCTGCTTGATTGTTCTTGATAATATGAGTAGTACAAGAGTTGATCTACCACGAGATCGAAGAGGCTAAACCCTAGCAGCTAGCCTATGGTATGATTATTGTTGTCCTACAGACTAAAACCCTCCAGTTTATATAGACACCAGAGGGGGCTAGGGTTACACAGAGTCGGTTACAAGGAAGGAGATCTACATATCCGTATTGCCAAGCTTGCCTTCCACGCCAAGGAGAGTCCCATCCGGACACGGGACGAAGTCTTCAATCTTGTATCTTCATAGTCCAACAGTCCGGCCAAAGGATATAATCCGGCAGTCCGGATACCCCCTAATCCAGGACTCCCTCAGTAGCCCCTGAACCAGGCTTCAATGACGATGAGTCCGGTGCGCAGATTGTCTTTGGCATTGCAAGGCAGGTTCCTCCTCCGAATACTTCGTAGAAGATTTTGAACACGAGGATCATGTCCGGCTCTGCAAAACAAGTTCCACATACCACCGTAGAGAGAATAATATTTCCACAAATCTAATCTGCTGACATACCCGATAGTGTAACATCACGCCACAGGCAGGTCTTTTTTCGAATCATTTTTCATAACCAATCTCAGCGTGTTTCGCGAGGCGGTTTACTTGGCACGTCTTGTCGATGCAGAGATCGTGTCCCCTTATTACGGGATTCCCATTAATACAGACGTGGTTAACCCAACCGCGCCATCAATTACGGCACTTGGGGGATAAGCGAGTTTTACCAGGCTAGTGGGGGCGTTAGGCGCCCTTATAAAGGGATAAGGGTTCACCTTTTTTTACCCACGCCTTCTTCCTCTTTGCTCATCCATTCTCGCGCACTCGAGCTCTAGCGCCCAAGTCCACATCCTTCTCCTCAACTCTCTCCAAACATGTCCGGAGCGGGAGGCAAGTGGATGGTCTCCTCCGTCATGGAGGGACACATCAAAAAACTACGTGGGGCTGGATACTTAGCCGCGGATATCGCGCACCGGCTGCCAGCCGTGGGGCAAATCGTCCCTACCCCGGAACCTTACGAAAGGGTGGTTTTCCTCCCCCACTTCGTCTGCGGACTGGGGTTTCCCCTCCATCCATTCGCCCGTGGCCTTATGTTCTATTGGGCTGGACTTTCATGATCTGGCACCGAATTTCATCCTCAACATCTCGGCGTTCATCGTCGTGTGCGAGGCTTTCCTCCGCATTCGGCCCCACTTCGGCCTGTGGCTGAAGACCTTCAATATCAAGCCAAAGGTAGTAGGCGGCCAACAAGCGGAATGCGGCGGAGCCATGGTGGGCAAAATGCCCAACGTTACATGGCTCGAGGGCTCCTTTGCGGAGACCATAAAGGGGTGGCAATCGGGGTGGTTCTACATCATCGAGCCACGTGATAACAACTGGGTGGCGGCCCTCGAGTTTCGATCCGGAATCCCCACGCGGCTAACTTCCTGGAAGGAGAAGGACCTGTCCTGGAGCTCATCGGTGGAGCTGGACGGACTCCAGAAGTGTATCTAGAACATGATAAGCAAGAAATTTAAGCTTGTCAACATAGTCCAGGTCATGCTCTTCCGCCGGATCCTCCCGTGTCAACAACGGGCTTTCAACTTATGGGAGTTCGACCCGGCCCAGCACCAGACTCTACGTGAGCTCTTCGATACGACGCATAAGGACGTCTGGAAGGTGTTGTTCAAGGGCGCCGAGGTCCCCCCTTCTCTTACCGAGGACCACGGGCTAAGCGCGAAGCGCCCTGTGAATCCAGTAAGTTCTGTACATCTGGTAGGGTATTTATTTCCCATAGCTTAACCATGTGCGGGGTCTGAGCTCCCATGCCTTTGACAGGACTGGGTGGAGACATCGGAGCAGATTAACTGTCCGGCCCCTCTGCCCGAAGACCATGCAGACACTCTCCTGACAGAGATGCGGACTCCGGCTCCTTATGAGGTGCCGGAGAAGACCAAGAAGAAGGCCACGGGAACCCAAAAGAGTTCCCGGTGCTAGGTGGTATCAGACACATTGTCCAATAATCCCGAGATGCACTCCTCCCGTGAAAACGAGGAGGAGGAAGATGAAGATTCTCCCCCTCCAGCTGGGGGAGACAAGAAAAGGAAGGCCGCCCCAACCGGGGAGGCCGAAGGGTCCAAGAAGGGAAGGACTCTCCTTCCGGACTATTCCACCACCGCCGCAGACGGCGAAGACGAGTGGCTACTCAGGGCCAAGCCCATGGCGAAGTCATAAGTATTCGGATACCAGAGTAACTCATAACATACTTTTGTTGCACTGCTTGTCCTAACGTCGAATATGATTATGCAGTCCGCCCCGAGCCCGTATCGACGTATCCTCGTCGGGTGGTTCCTTGGACTCGTCGGATATGAATAGTGATACGCTTCCAACCGCTTCCTCTCCTTGCCCTACGGACAATATCGAGGTATTGTCTCAAGGGGCACCGAGCCGGGGGGTGATAGTCCCGGAGGCACCTCAAGGCGCCCTTCCGGACTCCAGGCGCGAAGGGAGCAAGACTCCCAAGGGCTCCAAGTTTGGCCCTCAGCGGAACGCCGCGCCGAAACCTCCAGTGGTTCCGGACTCCGGCAGGCGGCCCCCTTCCAAGAGGGGCAAGCCGCCCGTGCCGGTGACCTCTGTCCATCCAGAGGCACCTGACAACCTGCTGGGAGCGCTTCGCGGCACTTCCATCAACGAAGAGCACCGAACTATTATGAGTGCGGTGATCAAGAAGGTTTAGTCCGCCAAGAGCGGACTGACTGAAGCCTGTGCCAGCCTTCTAACAGGCTTTGAGGTAAGTATTTAAAATATAGGAAAATATTACCGCATAGACAGTAGCCCCTGATGCTCTGTTTGGTGTTCACAAGAAAAGCCAAATAGAGGATCAAATAATATCTGCAGGAGTCTGATACAACTATGTCTATATGCGTATGCAGGCTTCGGTGCTGACATCTGCCACACTGACTGCGGAGGTAGCCGCACTGAAGCAGAACCTCGAGCGGTCCGAGAAAGAACTCGGCCTTGCCAAGAGGCAGCTCGAGGAGAACAAAGGTAAGTAATACCTTGTCTATATATATATATATAAAAGATGTGGTTGCAAAATGATAGGGTCATCATGGATGTGCCAGGGGCCATGACCGAAGTGGCGACCCTGAAGCGAGCGCTGTCTGAGGCCGAAAACAAAGTAGCCGAGGAGCGCACCGAGCGGGAGAAACAAGAGGCACGGGTGGGAGAGGTGCAGCAAGAGCTCCAAGCTCTCGTGAAGAAGCACGAGACTTTGGAGCTTGACTCGAAGACGCGAGAGTCCGAGCTTGCCGCGGCCCTTGAGAGCACAAAGCATGCCAAGGCTGAAGCCCAAAAGGCCCTCCAGGAAATTTTGGCGATGAGGAAGATAGCGGCGGGTAAGGCATTCAATATGCAAAGCAAGCATGTAAAAGTAAATTACTTGTTACTTACCCGAGTCCGGAGCTCTCCAGGAGCATTCACACATTTGCCCCGCAGCGTGTCGGATGCCGCGAAGTATTACTAGGCCGAGGAGGGAAGCTCGACGGAGAAGTTGTTCTGGTCTCAGTATACTGGGACCGAACACCAGATGCCTGTGAGCGACCAGCTGAAGCAACTGGTCGATCTGCACAAGGCGGCCGAACAGGCCATGAGGGGCCTTATAGTCCGGATGTGGCCTGGCGACTCCCTTCCCAACAGCTACTTCGGGATGGTGAGGCGGCTTGTGGATGCCTGCCCACGGCTGGAAGTCATAAAGCGGTCCATCTGCATCGAAGGTGCATGCCAGGCTTTTACCCGTGCGAAGGTGCACTGGGCCAAGATGGACGCTGAGAAGCTAGTGAAGGAGGGGCCGCCGCAGGGCAAGGAGCATCGCCACCCTGAAATGTATTATGAGGGTGTCCTGAAGGGTGCCCGTCTTGTGGCGGACGAGTGTGCGAAGGATGTAATTTTTGAATGCACTTGCTCGTGTGATCCTGTATTATGAAAACTTGTTCATATGCGCTATGCAACGCTTGTTTGAATTTAAAATATTACCTTCTGTGTGGCTATTTATTAAATCTGAGAGATGGCCAGTCGTCGGCTTCTGCCCCCATGCCATGAGTGCTGGGGTGTTCGGGATAGATCTGAGCACTCCTTTTCCCATTGCTGGGTCCTTCGAGGGAGGTGCTCAGCACAACGAACAAGGCAATTTTAAATTTTGGTGAAGCCCCTAGTATTCGGAAGGCCGAATTCGGGGCGCTATACACGCCTTAAGCCGGACAAAGCTGACTCCTCGCTCTAAGCGGCATAAGTCTTTAGGGACTCGACACCTCTCGAACAGCGACCAGCTCTCGCCTTATCATGACAGTCAGTTTTAGCTTTCTCTACTGAGGTGTTTGCCCAGATGAACCGGGGCACAATCGCAGCCGATATAGCGGAACGTAAGGTACCAAAACATGGGAGCCGGGCAAACCCAACTATTGACCCAAGACATGATTCGGAGCTGATGCATATAATTCTATAAGTTCGGGGTGCCGCACTGTCGAAAGTGTTCGGACTTCTCACGCCGTATTATGGGGTACGCTTAAGTCCCTGGTGTATTGGCCATACCAGAGTGTATGGGTGCTGAATGTCATGAATGAACATATATAAAAAAGAATAGAGAATGCGATCATAGTCTAGTGCTATGCATTGTTTATTCAAAAAGGTGCGTCGAAGAAGAATGATACAGGTAGTGCGATAAGCAAAAAGTAGGACTATTTGACATGTCCCCTCCAAGGGCAAGCTGAGGAATGGTATATAAAGCAAGTATTTCACTCGTTATCAGAGACCACCTGGGAGTTCCATGGTGCGACGTAGCTTTCTGCCTCCTTGGTTGTTGCATCGTGTGTCTGGCAATCGTACTGCCGGATGGGGTTTCCAGAAAGTAATGTCCTGAAAGAGAGAAAAATAACAAAGCGCGATCCCCTAGTGCGGTTGAGCCGCATCTTGGGGCGTGCCGTAGTCGTGCCCCCCTCCCCACCTATGTCCATGGTATTTTCAATGCGTAATTATGTACGCGTGGCACGGATTTCGCCATTTGGCTCGAACTGGGGTGGGGGCCGCATTGATATGTGAGCTCGGAACGTGCTAGACGGTCTTGTTGCCGATTACTCTAGGCGCGCTTGAAGGTGTCCGGGTGTTTAATCGCCGAACTGGTGGATTGCCTTAAGAGGCTGCTTTGTGCTTCTGCTGCGAGGGCCGCAGTGTGCTCCTCCATGCGGAGAGAGCGCTCTGTGTTTCCATTGACTGTGATGACCCCCCAAGGTCCTAGCATCTTGAGCTTGAGGTATGAATAATGCGGTACCGCATTGAATCTCCCAAATGCAGTTCGCCCGAGCAGTGCATGATAGCCACTACGGAACGAGACTATATCGAAGATTAACTCCTCGCTTCGGAAGTTATCCGGGGATCCGAAGACCACTTCCAGTGTGACTGAGCCTGTGCAATGGGCCTCTACACCTGGTATGACGCCTTTGAAGGTCGTTTTTGTGGGTTTGATCCTTGAGGGGTCTATGCCCATTTTGCACACTGTGTCCTGATAAAGCAGGTTCAGGCCACTACCGCTGTCCATAAGGACTCGAGTGAGGTGAAATCCGTCGATGATTGGGTCTAGGACCAGTGCGGCGAATCCGCCATGACGGATACTAGTGAGATGGTCCCTGCGATCGAAGGTGATCGGACAGGAGGACCATGGGTTGAACTTTGGGGCGACTGGCTCCAACGCATATACGTCCCTTAACGCACGCTTTCGCTCCCTCTTGGGGATGTGGGTTGCGTATATCATGTTCACTGTCCGCACTTGTGGGGGGAACCTCTTCTGTCCTCCGGTGTTTGGCGGCCGGGGCTCCTCCTCGTCATCGCTATGTAGCCCCTTATCTTTGTTTTCGGCATTTAACTTGCCGGCCTGCTTGAACGCCCAACATTCCCTGTTGGTGTGGTTGGCTGGCTTGTCGGGGGTGCCGTGTATTTGGCACGAGCTATCGAGTATACGGTCCAAACTGGACGGGCCCGGAGTGCTTCTTTTGAATGGCTTTTCCGCTGACCGGGTTTAGAGCCTCTGAATCCAGCATTGACTGCCGTATCCTCGGTATTGTCGTTGTTGATGCGGCGCTTATGTTTGTTGCGATGTGACCTGCCATTGCTATCCTTGGTATCCGAAGTACCACGGTTCTTTGATATATTATTGCTTCGAGCCAGCCAGCTGTCCTCTCCCGTGCAAAAGCGGGTCATGAGTGTCGTGAGGGCTGCCATATATTTCGGCTTTTCCTGGCCAAGGTGCCGGGCGAGCCATTCATCACGGATGTTGTGCTTAAAAGCTGCTAGGGCCTCTGGATCCGGATAGTCGACGATTTGATTTTTCTTTGTTAGGAACCGTGTCCAGAATTGCCTGGCCGATTCCTCTGGCTGCTGAATTATGTGGCTCAAGTCATCGGCATCTGGTGGTCGCACATAAGTGCCCTGGAAGTTGTCGAGGAATGCGGCTTCCAGATCTTCCCAACAGCCAATGGATTTTGCTGGCAGGCTGTTGAGCCAATGCAGAGCTGGTCCTTTGAGTTTAAGTGGGAGGTATTTGATGGCGTGTAGATCGTCACCGCGGGCCATGTGGATGTGCAGGAGGAAGTCCTCAATCCATACAGCAGGATCTGTTGTGCCGTCGTATGATTCGATATTTACGGGTTTGAAACCCTCTGGGATTTGGTGATCCATTACTTCGTCTATGAAGCATAGGGGGTGTGCGGCACCTCTGTACTGGGCTATATCACGACGCAGCTCAAATGAGTCTTGTCTGCTGTGTTCGGCCCGGCCAGATTTACTTTTACTGTATCCGGCGTGACAGTTATCGTCTCGCATAGTGGCGCGCCCTCGTGATCCGTAGATCGATCTTGCATGTTTTGGTTTGTCCTCCAATATGTCTCGCAGGTCTAGCGTGTTTCCCCGTGCCTTGACATTTTTATTTGAGTGGCGTCGAGGTGCGGGCTGAGCTTTTGACTGAAATGCCTCTCTGTCGCGGCCACGAGGTGGCCAATCAGCGGAGTCATACACTAGAGATGTAGGTTTTAATGCTTCCTCCTCCAGTTGGGGTAGCAACCTGCACTTTGGGTAACTCTTGGAGGGGCGTTCGAGTTCATATTCCTCGGCCGCAAGGACTTCAGTCCATCTGTCAGCTAGCAAATCTTGATCAGCGTGAAGCTGTTGTTGCTTTTTCTTAAGGCTATTTGCCGTGGCTATAAGCCGGCGCTTGAAGCGCTCTTGCTCAACGAGATCCTCAGGCACGACAAATTCGTCATCATCGAGGCTTACCTCGTCTTCGGAGGGAGGCATGTAATTATCATCCTCCGCATCTCCATCTGCCGCTCTCTCGGGAGGGCTGGCTTCTGCATCCTCCTGCTCTAAATCTTGCTGGAGGGGATTGTTGTCATCTTCGGCACTGTCCGGAGTGCTATCATCTCTTGTGCCGGTATCACCGCTTTTGTTTTGGTGAGACTTAGAGCGGCGCCGCTGACGTCGGCGCTTGGGTTGCTTCCTGGGGGGGTCATCCTCCGCTATCCCGTCGCCATTGCCTTCTTTGGGTGTGTCCGCCATGTATATATCATATGATGGGTGTGTCCACCATGTATATATATCATATGATGAGGTGGCAGTGGTTCCTGTTCGTCTCCCGCATCGTCGTCCATACCGTCGATGTCTTCGGAGTCGAAGTCGAGCATGTCGGTCAAATCGTTGATAGTGGCTACTAAGTGGGTGGTGGGTGGGCGGCGAATTTCTTCGTCATCCGCATCCCAATCCTGCCGGACAAAGTTCAGCCAGGACTCTCCTGACAAGGAGAGAGACCTTAATGAGTTCAGTATGTCGCCAAAGGGCGAGTGCTGAAAGATATCCACGGAGGTGAACTCCATGATCGGCGCCCAGTCGGATTCGATAGGCACGGGCGCAGGCGGTTCGGAGTCCGTGGCCGGGGAAGAATCCGGCAGTTCGGCGTCACGGCTCCCGTGAAGGGTAAGGTCGATACTTGGCTCGATCGCCATGGAGGATACGGCCTCCGTGGCGGGGTCTATCCACCCGTCCATGGATGGTGCAATTGGCTCCGAATTAAGGGTCGGAGCGGTTGCCGGTGCAGTCTCCTGAACACTGTCCGATGGTAGAGCTAAATCATGCTCATCGTGACCGTGCGGCGCACTCGGCAGGGGCTCGAATCCGTCGAAGATCAAGTCTCCACGGATGTCGGCCGTGTAGTTTAAGCTTCCAAACCTGACCTGGTGGCCAGGGCCATAACTCTCGATCTGCTCCAGATGGCCAAGCGAGTTGGCCCGCAGTGCGAAGCCACCGAATTCAAAGATCTGTCCGGGGAGAAAAGTCTCACCCTGGACTGCATCGCTATTGATGATCGAAGGAGCCATCAAGCCTAACGACGACGACACAGAGGAACTCTCAATGAAAGCACCAATGTCGGTGTCAAAACCGGCGAATCTCGGGGGGTCCCGAACTGTGCGTCTAGGAGGATGGTAACATGAGGCAGGGACACGATGTTTTACCCAGGTTCGGGCCCTCTTGATGGAGGTAATACCCTACGTCCTTCTTGATTGTTCTTGATAATATGAGTAGTACAAGAGTTGATCTACCACGAGATCGAAGAGGCTAAACCCTAGAAGCTAGCCTATGGTATGATTGTCGTTGTCCCACGAACTAAAACCCTCTGGTTTATATAGACACCGGAGGGGGCTAGGGTTACACAGAGTCGGTTACAAGGAAGGAGATCTACATATATGTATTGCCAAGCTTGCCTTCCACGCCAAGGAGAGTCCCATCCGGACACGGGACGAAGTCTTCAATCTTGTATCTTCATAGTCCAACAGTCCGGCCAATGGATATAATCCGGCTGTCCGGATACCCCCTAACCCAGGACTCCCTCAACCGGTTATACCCCCAACCATAGAGGCACCCGGGAATAGGGCAGCGGCTCAGCCTCATCAGCTAGAGCCGGCCCATATGGGACAGACCCCGCCTCATTGTTTTGCAACATCGTCGGGTCACTTTTCTAACCCGGTGGATAACATGGTAGCAGCGGCTACCCGGCTCAATGCGCTCCCTATTACTGGTGAGTCGCCCATTGCAGTGGAAGCACGGAATGCCATTGAGCTTCTTCAAACGATAATTGCACAACAGGAAAAGTATTCATATAGTCGTGATCGTGTGCACTCAACTCCCCTCCCAAGCCATAGTAACAGCCGACATGTTGAGTCGCCCGCGGTCTCCAGCAGTGAGCAACATCGTAACCCGCCTCGTGATAACCCACCCCTTCATATGAGGACTAATGCTCAAGCAATAGTGGACGAGGCGAGAGCCCACCGTGAGGCAGCGGCGGCTAACCAGGGGGCTTATCAGCATCCCCCGGTGACCCCCTCAGTTTCTGTGGGAGCTGGGTCAAATTATCGGACCATCGGAGTGCCGTTCCTAGTGCCAGCTTTACGAAACGAGCGCTTACCCAAGGATTTTAAAGGCCCTCGCAAGGTGCCCAATTACATGTTGGATCTCCCTCCGGAGGCTTGGATTGAGAGTTATGAGCTAGCCATGGAGATGTTGGATGTCAGTGGCGCAGTCTGTGCCAAATATTTCACTATGTTGTTTGAAGGGCCGGCTCGTACATGGTTAAAGAACCTGCCCCCAATTCTATCATTACTTAGGTAGAGTTGAAGGATAGTTTTTATCAAGAAATTTCAAGGAACTTGTAAGAAGCCAATGACAATTGTTGATTTGGAGCACTGCATGCAGCGAGAAGATGAGTTGGCTCATCATTGGGCTCGCCGGGTCGCGACCATCATTCATTCTTCAGAAAGTATTGGGGCAGCTACGGCAGTGCTGCTCTTATATAAAACTATCACTTTGACCCTCTTAAGCAGAAGCTAGGGCGGCTTAAGCGTAAGTGTACACATATGGGCAAGCTTATGGATGTACTTACCAGGTATGGCGACTCTGATACTACCAAGTATCCAAGCTTTGATGATGTTAAATCTGGTAAGGACAAGAAAACGGCGGTGGCAAGGGCCAGCAGCAACATGCCTCGACTTAGCATGGTAATCAAAATAACCAGGGCAATGGGGGGAAGCGCAAGTACTCCAATGGCGGGTCAGACTTTGTGGCTAACACCAACGCCGGGTTTAAGAATAAACGTTGTAATGGTATTGGCAAGCCGGCTTTCAGTGGAGGGAAGCCTATCAATCTTGAGGCAATGCTCAATGACCCTAGTCCTAAACACAGTTATCCTAACAAGCCGTCTACTCATGCCTGGAAGGATTGTTATATCATGAAGGAGTTTCGGAACCAGAATCTTTAGCAGCACCATGGTAATAAAAAGGGGCCTCCTGGCGGGTCAGGTTCAGGTTTTCAGGATTCCGGCTTCGGTGGTGGCACTTCAAATTCTGGCTATCAGGGATCACGGTAACCATGGTGGTCATAATCAATAGTCTAGTCAGGGTAATCAGCAACAGAATAATCAGTCAGGATATCAGAGTAATCCAAAGCAGCTTAACGGTGGCCAGTATCACGTCTTTACTATGAACACGTGCAAGCGTGACCGGAAGGTCCATAAGCGAGCAGTCAACACGGTTGAGCCGGCAGTGCCTCAGTATTTAAGGTGGTCAGAACAGATGATAACATGGAGTCGGGCGGATCACTCGCCCCGGGTTGATGATCCGGGTCATCTAGCCCTAGTGGTAGCCTCTCAAGTGGGCGTTTATAAATTTACAAAGGTGCTTATGGATGGTGGCAGTAGCATCAACATATTGTACTATGATACTTTTCGTAGGATGAGTCCGAACGACAAGGACCTCAAGCCGTCCTCCACAATGTTTCATGGAGTGGTGCCCGGCAAGTCGACTTACCCTGTTGGAAAGATATCACTGGAAGTGGCCTTCGGTGATGAGCATAATTACACAATAGAGACACTGTAGTTTGAGGTGGTCGACTTGCTTATGCCAAGTTCATGGCTCGCCCTTGTTATGTATATTTGTAGCTCAAGATGCCAGTGCCAGAGGGGACAATCATAGTTCATGGGAATCGCAAACTCAGTCTGGAATGCGAGGAAGGACATGCAGCTTACATAGAGTCGGCTTGTGCTATGGAGGAGCTCAAGTATTATAAGGATAATGTTGACCCGGCTGATATGACCCCTCCGAAGAAACCAGGCACAGAGATAGACCCGCCACTTAAGTTTAAGTCGGCAAAATATACACAGCTAGTTGACTTTGTTCCTGGTGATTCTTCTCAACAGTTCACCATTGGGACAGGGATGGATCCTAAATAGGAAAGCATGCTCATTGAGTTCATTCGTGAGAATCGGGACATCTTCGCATGGAAGCCTTCTGACATGCCAGGTGTGCCGAGAGAATTCGCTAAGCACTGCCTTAATGTTGATCCTAAGATGAAACCCATTCGCCAGTTCCTTCGTCGTTTTCATGAGGAGAGGCGTAAGGCCATTGTAGAAGAAGTGGCCCGGCTGCTAGCTGCCAGTTCATAATTGAGGTGTCCCACCCTCAGTGGTTGGTTAACCTTGTGCTTGTGCTTAAAAGAACGGCACTTGACGTCTGTGTGTTGATTACACAAATCTTAACAAGGCGTGTCCGGCTGATCCATTTGCTCTCCCTCGCATCGACCAAATAATTGATGCCACGGCTGGTTGTGAGAGTTTATGCTTCCTAGACGCTTATTCTGGTTATCATCAGATCAAGATGGCAGTGGAGGACCAAGAGAAAACAACCTTCATCACACCCTTTGGAGCTTTCTATTATGTGTCTATGCCTTTTGGGCTTAAGAGTGCTCAGGCGACTTACCAGCGTTGTGTTCAGAATTACTTTCATAAGTATATTGGACGTAACGTTCATGCTTATGTGGATGCAATTGTGGTTAACTCAAGGAAAAGGGAAACCTTGCTTGATGATCTGAAGCCGAACTTTGACAATCTCCGAGTGTACTAGAGGATGCTTAACCCGGCCAAGTGTGTCTTTGGCGTGCGAGCGGGCAAATTCTAGGTTTTCTGGTCTCAGAATGGGGCATCAAAGCTAACCCGGAGAAGATTGAGGCTATTACATCTCTTTTTAAGCCGGTGTGTATCAACGACGTTGAGCGTCTGGCAGGTCGTATTGGAGCCTTGAGCCAGTTTATAAGACGCCTTGGAGAGGAGGCGATTCCCTTGTATTAGAAGATGAAGAAGACTGATCACTTTGTCTGGAGCGATGCTGCTAATGAGGCATTTGAGGCGTTTAAGAAGCAGTTGGCTAAGCCACCCATATTGGCTGCCCCCATAGACAAATAGCCTTTGCTCCTGTATGTGGCGGCTACTAATAAAGCCGTCACTGTGGCAGTTGCCGTGGAGCGCAAGGAGGCAGGCAAAGAATATACAGTCCAGCGGCCGGATTATTATGTTAGTGAAGTTCTCACAAAGTCCAAGCAAACATACCCACATTGTAAGAAGCTAGTGTTTGGAGTGTTCATGGCCAGCTGTAAACTTAAGAATTATTTCCTTGGACATCTAATCATGATGGTCAGTTCTGCTCCCCATGGTGACACAATTCAAAACAGAGAGGCTACCGGCCGGGTTGCTAAGTGGGAAATTGAGCTTGGACCGCATCATCTGAAGTATGTGACTAGAACAGCCATCAAGTCTCAAGCTTTGGTGGATTTTATAAATGATTGGACAGAGCTGCAAACACAGGAAGAGAAACCCGACAATACATATTGGACGATACACTTTGATGGGTCTTGATACATCTCCAACGTATCTACAATTTTTTATTGTTCTATCCTATTATATTATCACTTTTGGATGTTTTACAATACTTTTATATCAACTTTATATCATTTTTAGGACTAACCTATTGACATAGTGCTAGTGCCAGTTGCTTTTTTTGCTTGTTTTTTACTTCGCAAAAAATCAATACCAAACGGAGTCCAAACGCAGCGAAACTTTTTGGAGATTTTTTCTGGACCAGAAGACACCTGTTGGGTCAAATAAGTACCAAAGGGGGGCTCCGAGGGGAGCACAACCCACCAGGGCGCGCTTGGGGGCCCAGGAGCGCCCAATATTCCAGAACATAAAGAACTTGGACCAATTCTTTTGGGACCTATTAACAGTTTTCTATAATATTAGTTTTATTTCTCTATTGCTAAGTTCAACTTGACCACTAGATTGAGGGTGATAGGGTGATGAAGTTCTATGGTTAACATCATATTTAGCAAGCATTTTACGTAAAGCACCATGAATAAAGTGTGAACCACCACCAGTCATTAAATATCTAGGGACTCCAAACCTCAGGAAAATAACTTCTTTAAGCATTTTAATGGAAGTGTTATGATCAACACTACTAATTAGAATATCCTCTACCCACTTAGTAACGTAATCAATAGAAACCAAAATATGTGTATACCCCCTAGAGGAAGGAAGAGGTCCCATATAATCAAAACCCCAAACATCTAATGGTTCAACAACAAGTGAATAATTCATAGGAATTTCTTGACGCTTACGAACATTACCAATTCGTTGACATTCATCACAAGATAAAACAAATTTACGGGCATCCTTGAAGAGAGTAGGCCAATAAAAACCAGATTGCAATACCTTGTGACCAGTTCTATCTCCAGCATGATGCCCTCTATAAGCCTCAGGGTGACGTTTTCGTAGGATTTGTTCCTATTCATGCTCAGGTACACACCGTCTAATAATACCGTCTACTCCTTCTTTATAAAGATGTGGGTCATCCAAAAGTAATGTCCTAAATCATAGAAGAATTTTTTTTCTTTTGTTGGTATGTTAAACTAGGTGGTATGTATTAGCAACAATGTAATTAGCATAGTCAGCATACCAAGGAGTGTTATGAGAAACATTTATTGCAGCTAATTGTTCATCAGGAAAGCTATCATTAATGGGTTGTGGGTCATCAAGGATATTCTCTAACCTAGACAAGTTATATCTATAGGGTTCTCAGCTCCTTTTCTATCAGTTATATGTAAATCAAATTCTTGTAGCAAGAGAACCCATCTAATGAGTCTAGGCTTAGCATCTTTCTTTTCCATAAGATATTTAATAGTAGCATGATTGGTGTGAATAGTAACTTTAGAGTCAACAATATAGGATCTGAATTTGTCACAAACACAAATGCTAAAAATTCTTTTTCAGTGGTAGCATAATTTCTTTGGGCACTGTCTAGAGTTTTGCTAGCATAATGGATAACACTTAATTTCTTGTCACTCTTTGTCCTAGAACAGCACCAACAACATAATCACTAGCACCACACATAATTTCAAAAGGCAAGTTCCAATCAGGTGGTTGAACAATAGGTGTAGAAATCAAGGCTTTCTTAAGTGTTTCAAAGGCTTGTACACAATCATCATCAAAAACAAATGGAACATCCTTTTGTAAAAGATTTGTAAGAAGCCTCAAAATTTTAGAGAGGTCTTTAATAAATCTCCTATAGAAACCAGCATGACCAAGGAAACTACGAATACCTTTAATATCTTTAGGACATGACATTTTCTCAATTGCGTCAACTTTAGCTTTATCCACCTCTATACCTCGTTCAAAAATTTTATGCCCCAAGACATTACCTTCATTAACCACAAACTGGCACTTCTCCCAATTCAAGACAAGAATAGTTTGCTCACATCTCTGCAAAACTCGATCAAGGTTGCTTAAGCAATCATCAAAATAAGATCCATATACAGAAAAATCATCCATGAAAACCTTAACAATCATATCACAAAAATCAGAGAATATAGTAGTCATACATATTTGAAAGGTACCAGGTGCGTTGCATAGACCAAAAGGCGTACATCTATAATCATAAGTTCCAAAAGGGCAAGTAAAGGTGGTTTTCTCTTGATCAGGTTGTGAAACAGGTATTTGAGAAAAACCAGAATATCCATCAAGGAAGCAAAATTGTGTGTGCTTTGATAACCTTTCTAGCATTTGATCATTAAAAGGCAAATGGTACTAATCTTTTCTAGTTGCTTTATTTAGCTTTCTAAAATCAATTACCATTCTATAGGCAGTAATAATCCTTTGTGGGATAAGTTCATTTTTATCATTAGGAACAACGGTAATACCTCCTTCCTTAGGGACACAATGAACGGGACTTAGCCATCTACTATTAGCTATGGGATAGATTATACCTGCTTCCAGAAGCTTTAGTATTTCAGTTCTTACCACTTCTTTCATTTTAGGATTCAAGCGTCATTGATGATCAACTACGGGTTTAGCATCAGGTTCCATATTAATCTTGTGCTGACAGAGAGTGGGACTAATGCCCTTAAGATCATCAAGAGTATATCCAATAGTAGCACAGTGCTTCTTCAGAATTTTCAATAATCTTTCTTCTTCATGTTCTGAAAGGTTAGCACTAATAATAACAAGATATATCTTTTTCTCATCAAGATAAGCATATTTTAGGGTGTCAGGCAATTGTTTCAATTCAAACACAGGATCACCTTTAGGTGGACAAGGACCTCCTAGAGTTTCAATAGGCAAATTATGTTTGAGCAGAAGTCGTTGTTCAAAGAAAATTTTATCTATCTCATTTCTTTCAATCATGTGCATATCATTTTCATGGTCTAGCAAATATTGTTCTAGTGGATCAGTAGAAGGCATGACAATAGAAGCAAGACCAATTATTTCATCCTTACTAGGTAATTCTTTCTTGTGTGGTTGTCTATTAAACTTGGAAAAAGTAAACTCATGAGACTCATCACCAAAGCTAACACGGACAGTTTGTTTATGACAATCTATAGTAGCATTGATAGTGTTCAAGAAAGGTCTACCAAAGATAATGGGACAAAAGTCATCTTGTGGGGAACCAAGAACTAGAAAATCAGTAGGGTATTATGTTTTCCCACACAAGACTTCAACATCTCTTACTATCCCAAGTGGTGTGATGGTGTCTCTGTTAGCAAGTTTAATAGTAACATCTATGTCTTCTATTTCAGCGGGTGCTATGTCATCCATAATTTCTTGATATAAGGTAAAAGGAATAGCACTCACGCTAGCACCTAAATCACATTAGCCATGATAACAATGATCTCCTATTTTGATTGAGACAATAGGCATGGCAACAACTGGTCTATGTTTATCTTTTTCATCGGGTTTGGCAATTCTAGTAGCTTCATCACAGAAGTAAATAACATGCCCATCAATATTTTTTTACCAGGAGATCCTTAACCATAGAAACACTAGGTTCTTATTCAATTTGTTCAGCATGTTCGGGTGCTCTAATGTGACTTTTGCGAACCATAGTTGAACCTTAGCATGTTCTTTTATCCTAACAGGAAAAGGTGGGTTTTCAATATAAGCAGTAGGCACAACTAGATCCACATTGTAAATGATAGTTTCATATTTAGCTATGTCGGGTTCTTTAATTCCTTCTTTAATAGGTGGGTGATATTTAAACCACTTATCCTTGGGGAGATCAACATGAGTAGCAAATGATTCACAAAAGGAGGATACTATCTCAGAGTCAAGTCCATATTTAGTGCTAAAGTTGTGAAAAGCGTCGATATTCATAAAAGATTTAACACAATCTTATTCAAGCTTAATACCCGACTCTTTACCTTTCTTGAGTTCCCAATATTCAGAGTTGCATTCAATTCTTTCTAAAAGATCCCACCTGGATCCAATAGTCTTCTTCGTAAAAGAACCAGTACAATAAATATCGAGCATGGATTGATCATCACGAGAAAGCCGAGCATAAAAATTATGAATAATAATTTCTCTTGAGAGATCATGATTGGGGCATGAATATAACATTGACTTAAGCCTCCCCAAGCTAGATAAATACTTTCTCCTTCATGAGGCAAAAAATTATATATATAATTCCGATCACGATAAACTAGATGCATAGGATATTTTTTTGGTGAAATTCCAATTTCAATCCATTCCAGTTCCAAGATCCAATATCATCACACAGCCTATACCATGAAAATGCTTTTCCTTTAAAAGATAAATGGAAAACCTTCTTCTTAACTTCATCTCTGGGCAAACCTGCAACCTTAAATAATCCACAAATTTCATCCATATATATCAAGTGCATATCAGGATGTTCGGTTCCATCTCCCGCATAAGGATTAGCTAGCTGTTGTTCTATCATACCCAAACGAATTTCATAACCAATATTTTTAGTAGGTGCAGTAGGTTGAGGGGAAACTAATTGTGGTTCCGGTCGAGGTGAATATACTCCAAACAAACACCTCAAAGGATGAGTATCCATAGTAAAAAGTGACAATAAATTTCAGCACGTAGTACTAATTTTTCCTTACCAATTTCCACTTACCAAGAGCTCTTCACTCCCCGGCAACGGTGCCAGAAAAGTGCCTTGATGATCCACAAGTATAGGGGATCAATCATAGTCCTTTTGATAAGTAAGAGTGTCAAACCCAATGAGGAGCAGAAGGAAATGACGAGTTGTTTTCAGCAAGGTATTTTCTGCAGGCACTAAAATTGTTGGTAATAGATATTTTGACAGCAAGATAATTTGTAACGAGCAAGTAACGGTAACGGTAAATAAAGTGCAGAAAGGTAGCCCAATCCTTTTGAGGCAAAGGACAGGCCAAAATGGTCTCTTATGATAAGCAAAGCATTCTTGAGGGTGCACAGGAATTCCATCACTACAAAAAAAGACACATCCATGACATTTTGGGCCGAACAAAATTTTTTCTGTCATGCTTATGACACTTCTATGACGCTAATTGTGACAAAACCCGGTATCATCATAGATGTGGTGGGCTCCTACTTCTATGAAAAAAATCATGACAGAAAATGGGCTTTTCATCCTGGGCGGGCCGGAGACACAACTGCATGACATTCTTTGGGCCGTCCATGACGGAAAAAACCATGGTAGAAATGAGGGTGAGGAAAATATCGGGGAGTTCCCGGCTACGGTGGGTGGTCGAGGCCGAGCGAGGCGTTTGCCTACTGAACCAGAGCGATTGCACTGGCTACGTGTTACTGAAACCGAGCGGTCGATCGATCTCTGGCTGTTAACTGAACCCGATCGAGTGATTCCTTTGCTACTGCTTCTAACTGAACCCGATCAAACCTGCTGCTTCTTGATGAACAGTGAGTGTTGTTGGGGGTTGGATGAATAGTTCTCGATGGGGGTTGGATGAACAGGACCCCGTGGAAGTAGAGGCCATTGCCGTTGGATGAACAGGACCCCAATTGAGCCTGTTGGGGGTGGATGAACAGGACCCCGTGGAGGGCTGGATGAACAACAACCGATGGAGGGTTGGTTGAACAGTAGCCGGTGGAGGGCTGAATGAATAGTAGCCCATGGAGGGGTGGTTCAACAGGACACCGGGGAGAGGGCTGGTTGAACAGTAACCGGTGGAGGCTGGATGAATAGGACCCCGTGGTGAATAGTATCCATTGGAGGGTGGAGGAAGTTGATGGTGGATGGACAGTAGCAGGTCGAGGCTAGAGGAGGTCGACGGTGGATGAACAGTAGCGTGTGGAGGCTGGAGAGAGGCAGTAGACTGTGGATGAACAGTAGCCTATGGAGTCCCGTTTTGCAGTACGCCACACCCCTCTCGATGAACAGGACTCCCATTTTGACTGTAGGCGCTCCAGCACAAGTCCGTTTCCTCCGTTTTGCGGTACGCCACACCCCTCCCGATCAACAGCACCCTGTTTCGACCATAGGATCTCGAACACAAGTCCCTTTCCTCCGTTTTGCGGTACGCCAGACCATTCCCGATGAATAGGACCCCGTTTCGACCGTACGCGGTCGAACACAAGGCCCTTTTCCTCCATTTTGTGGTACGCCAGACCCCGTTCCGGTTGTTCTATCCAAGCCAGTTGGCTCCCAATGAATACGACCCATTCTGACCCAGTCTGTTGCCTCCTGATGAACAGGACGCGTTCCGACCCAGTCACTTGGCTCCCGGTGAACATGGCGCTGTTTCCTCCATTCTGACCTAGCCGGTTTGCTGCCGATGAATAGGACGCCGTTGCTGCCCTCCGCTCCCTCTCCATGTACACGAGCCCTAGTCATACGTATGTGCGAGTAGGCGTTCAAGACCCCGCCCATATGTATGTATGTACATACGTGTACACGATATAGACGGGACTGCCTGAACAACTACCGCTCCTTAATGGGCCACGATTCATCATGGTAGAAAGACCGATGGACCAGTATGTACATACACATTTACGACCAGAATGACAATGTGTAACATCCCAAATTTCCAATTTGGAATGTTATACATTAGATCATCTATGCATATCATATTTTATTTTGCTTTTTGGTTGATCCTAGAAATTCTACGCAACTCAATGACCCACGGAGAGAGTTGGAGATTTCGTTATTTTCATATTTGAGTTTTCTCAAATTTTGAGAATAGGATCGTTTGATTTTATTTATTTTATCATCAATTATTTCTATTACAAAAATATGAGAGAGGGAATAAAATGACTTTCCCAAAATAAAGAAATATTGACGATTTAATAATAAAATCAAATAAGATTTTATTTCGGAGTTTTTCGGTGTTTTATTTGAATTTAAGAAAAATGTGTGTTTTTCAAAATTGCATTTAGGTCCCAAATAAATGTTCACCTTGTGCGGCTTGATTTTAGAAGCCCGTGAAAATTTATTTTCGGAATTTTCCTTCCTAGCAAAATTAAAAAAAAAGTAAACCGAACTAACCGGGCCGTGTCCGTCCGGGACTCTGGCCCGGCAGGCTTTATAAGCCGGGGCAGCCCACGCGGGCAAACCCTAGCCCTGAGCCGCCCCACCCCGCCTGCGCCGCCACCGCCGCACGCGCCGCCGCCGCCTCCCGCCTGCGCCGCCGCCTCGCCGCCGCCCCGCCGCCGCGCCGCCGCAGCCGCACACTCGCCGAGGTTCGCCGCCGCCTCAAAATCCGCGCCTTTTTTTATTTTTCTTCGAAAAACCTTTTTCCATCGTTTTTTAGATTCGTTTTTGTAAATAGATTGGTTTTCCGGTTTATTTAAATAGTGAGCATTCGTCCGTTCGTTCGTTCTAGCGAACGTTCGTTGTTTTTCTTTTTCTTGGATTAATCCATGATTTTTCTGATCGTGATTCCTGATCCGATTTTCGTTTTAGTACAACTTTTCGCTCATTTATCGGAATCAGGCGATTCAAGCGCCTGGAGTTTCGTATCGAAACCCTCTATCCGTTTGACCAGCTTAAACAAGATTTTTCTACTGTAAAATTTTCCCTATATCCAGATTAGTAGAACGAAGTTGTTTTCTTTCGCCGTTTGACTTTTGTTGTTTCGTTCGATTTGATTCTTTTTGCCAACCGGAGTTCTTAAGTTGAACCTTGTTGCTAGTTCTCTTATTTGAGTTTTACCCATGCATTAGATGAGTACTTATTGTATGCTTGTTTGTTTGTCTGCGATAGAGTACCCGGAGTGCGCCGCTTGTTACTTTGAATCTCTAGGTTTCGCGGATCATCAGCAAGGCAAGTAACACTTTGATCATACCTTTTCTACTACCCAGTTTTATTGCATTAGATCAAATCCTCACACATTGCATGATTAGTATGTAATTAAATTGTGGGATGAGAAGTAGATGAGGTAGTACCTATTACCTGTTTATTATCAAACCTTTGGGAGTTACTTCTGCGTTTGCTTATTATGCCATGCTATGCTAGTAGATGTGGATTGGGTGAGTGATATCCATGACAGATGTGAGTTTGTTAATTAATGGTTTATCTAAGGTGGCAACCTAAACACACATCTGGGTGGATTGAGGCACCTGGGTATTCCAGGACTTGCCTATTTTCTTTTGGACCACCACCCAGGCTCAAAGGGATCATGAGACTATTCATACTAGAAACTTCTGTATGCAGCCACAAGCTATTATAGGCTCTAGCATAGTTGACTAAGTTGTGCGAACTCTTACAGTGGTAGACTAACAGATGTAGGGGATGTAGGTGGTACGGTCTACCCGATCGTAAGGTGCTAGCGCTTCTGAAAGACTATGTCTCGGTCATCCGTCTTCTAAAAAACCATGTAGTGCGAGAAACCAAACGGAGGCGATCGAGTCTTGTGGGGAAAAGTGCGCAAACCTCTGCAGAGTGTAATAAACTAATCATGGTTAGCCGTGTCCCCGGTTATGGACATCTTGAGTATCTAGTACCTGGATTATCATGTGAATCTTAACATGTTACCCTAAATTAATTTTGTTGGGTTTGTTTAATGATGATGCTTAATTGGGATTGAGAAAGCTGTCAACCATTCTCAATGTTTAACAACTACCATGATAGTAATTATATTTTATTCCTTTGAAGTACGGAAAAATTGGCTTTACGCAAAACTGTAACCATAGAGCTTTCCACCAGCCAAATATGCATATAGTATAGCTGTTTCATTCCATTACTCTCTATGTGTTACCTTGCCAGCATATTCCATGTGCTGACCCATTTCGGGCTGCAACGTTAATGTTGCAGACTTTTCAGACGATGATTAAGGAGTTTTTAGGTCGTGGTTCTATACTCAGTGATGCCGTTGGAGTTGATGGACTCACTTATCTTCCAAGCCTTCCGCTTTTATCGTTATTAGGTGGCCTTAAGCCATATTTATTGTAATAAGTTCTCTTATGAGACACTCGATGTAATAAGTGTGTGATTGCTACTCTGCTATAAATCCTCTGAGTAATGTGTGGTGTCAGCATTACTAATCCAGGGATGACACCGAAGCACAGAGATCAGACTGTTTGAGGTCTGGTCGCTACACAATGCTGCGTAGCTTTGAACACTGGGAGATGATCAGCACCAGGAAGGATAGATCAATCACAGCATTTATCCAGGAGTTAAATCAACACATTCGATGACAGGAGAACCAGATGTGCGCCGAAATGATAGGCCCGAAGAAGGCAAAGACTAGAATCAAGGAACTGGAGGAAGAACTCAAGGCTACACATGAAGATTATGAATAGGAAATTGAAGTATTGGTGGAGAAGGATGATGACCTGATCAAGAAGATTGGAATATTTATGGGAGGCCCTACACCAGTAGATGAAGGCGAAGAACCCAAGGAGATTAACCCGGAAGACTACATCATCATCGACGACACCGACTCGGATCTAGATAGTAGCGATGATGACTATGTTGATGAAGCTGGAGCAGATATCATGGAGTCTGCCACCGAAGAATATTTCTAGTAGAACACCTCACCACTAGTAGTAGTCCACCATGTAAATATAGTAGTTCGAACAGTTTTGCGATAGATAGATCGATTGTATGCCCTTGTTTGATTGAATGTAGTGAATTGTTTGCTTTTGCCTCATGTGATATGGGTAGTGTTTTCTCTTTAGACCCCCTCTATTCTTACATCTCATCTTTTCTAAACCCTCAGATGCCTCCGAGATGTGACCCCAGATTTGCCTTTCCACGGGAGCTCACCCAGTTGATCCAGCAGCAGAACACATTGATGCAATTGCTAGTCCAGAATCAGAATCAGGGGAACAACAACAACAACCCACCACCACCACCACCACCTATTGACCACTTAGCCCGATTTCTTAGGCTGAATCCGCCGGTGTTTTCCAGTAGCACCGAGCCGATAGTAGCAGATGATTGGCTCCGCAAGACAGCTAGGGAGTTGACCACAGCAGGATGTACGGATGCGGAGAAGGTGAAGTTTGCCGCACATCAGCTAGAAGGACCCGCAGCATCATGGTGGGAGAATTTCACAGCCACTTTCCCAGTCGACACTGTCACATGGGACCAGTTTCAGCAGACTTTTCGTATGCCCATGTTTCAGCAGGAGCTATGGCCATGAAGAAGCATGAGTTTCGCAACTTGCGCCAAGGAGGACGGACAGTTGTCCAGTATGTGGAGGACTTTAGTAAGTTAGCACGTTATGCCCCAGATGACGTCGCTACGGATGCAGCTAAGCAGGAGAAGTTTCTGGAAGGACTGAATGATGAGTTGAGCATGCAGTTGATGGTAGCAACCTTCAACAACTACCAGGAGTTGGTAGATCGTGCTCTTATGATTGAAGGCAAGCAGCAGCAAATTGAGAATCGCAAGAGGAAGTATGGACAAGGAAAGTACAATTCAGGAGCTCAGCAGAAGCCACGTTTTACCCCTAGACCGGGAGGACATTTTCAGCATACCCATGGAGGAGGTAGCTCGCACAATCACAATGGCACCAAGAATGGAAATGGTAATGGAGGAAGCAACAGCCAGAATCGCACCAACCCATCAACGCCAGCCAAGAAGGACCTGAGCCAAGTCACTTGCTTTAAGTGTCAGAAGACCAGACATTATGCCAATGAATGTCCTGAAGGCCAAAATGGCAATGGAAGTTCTGGGAAGAAGCCGAACCCTTTTAATAGGGGACAGGTGAACCACATTAGCGTGGAGGAGGTTGAAGCTCAGCCCGATGCAGTAATAGGTAAGTTTTTGGTTAAGTCATTTACTGCACTCGTTCTTTTTGATACTGGTGCATCGCATTCATACATCTCAAGGGGATTTATGGATAAGTATAACCTATCAACCCAAGCCCTTAGGCCACCCATGTTAGTAACCTTGCCTAGAGCAGAGTATGTGGCTAGTCTATGGTGTGATCGGTTACCATTAAGGATTGGTAACTATGTTTTTCCCTCAGACCTAATAGTATTGGAATCCCAAGGATTGGATGTGATATTAGGCATGGATTGGTTATCAAAGTATGAAGGGAATATTGAGTGTTCTAGTAAGTCAATTTTGCTTACCACACCAGAAGGGAGAAGGATCAAGTATGTATCCTGGCATGTGCCAAAGAGGACTCAAGTAAATTGCCTAACAGGAGTTGTGCAGGAGGAAGTACCAGTGGTAAGGGATTTTCCTGAAGTATTTCCAGAGGAGTTGCCAGGCATGCCACCAGATAGAGATATTGAGTTTTTGATTGAGCTATTGCCAGGCACAGGGCCAATATCAAAGAGACCATATAGGATGCCAGCAAAGGATTTGGTGGAAATTAAGAAGCAGATTAAGGAGTTACTGGATAAGGGATATATTCGCCCAAGTTCTTCGCCTTGGGGATCGCCCGTACTACTAGTGGAGAAGAAAGATGGATCGTTAAGGATGGTTGTTGATTATCGAAGATTGAATGAAGTAACGATCAAGAACAAGTACCCACTTCCAATGATTAATGATCTGTTTGATCGATTGCAAGGAGCTAAGGTATTTTCCAAGATTGATCTGCGATCAGGATACCACCAGTTGAAGATTCGAGAATAGGATATTCCGAAGACATCTTTTACCACCAGGTATGGGCTACACGAGTATACCATTATGTCATTTGGTCTGACTAACGCACCTGCCTATTTTATGAACATGATGAACAAAGTGTTTATGGAGTTTTTGGATAAGTTCGTCGTAGTGTTCATTGATGATATCCTGGTATATTCGAAGAATGAAGAGGAACATAAGGAGCATTTGCGTTTGGTACTTGGAAAGCTCAGAGAACATCAATTATATGCCAAGTTCAGCAAATGTGAGTTTTGGTTGAAGAAAGTAGGATTCCTCGGACACGTTATATCTGGAGAAGGTATAGCAGTAGATCCCACTAAAGTTGATACCGTGGTCAAGTGGGAAGCCCCAACAACAGTTGGAGAGATCCGGAGTTTTCTTGGACTCGCAGGATACTACCGGAGATTTATTGAGAATTTCTCAAAGATTGCGAAGCCTATGACTGAGTTGTTGAAGAAAGATACCAAGTTCATATGGACAGAGGAATGTGAGGCTTGTTTCCATGAGTTGAAGAAACGTTTGGTTACCTCACCAGTGTTGATTTTGCCAGACCAGACCAAAGATTATGAGGTGTATTGCGACGCTTCACGTCGAGGACTTGGAGCAGTGCTTATGCAGGAAGGGAGAGTTGTTTCATATGCCTCAAGACAACTGAAACCTCATGAGTTGAATTATGCCATGCATGATTTGGATTTAGCAGTCGTAGTGCATGCATTGAAAACATGGAGACATTTCCTTATTGGAAATCATTGTGAGGTGTACACGGATCATAAGAGTTTGGAGTACATTTTCACACAGAAGGAGTTAAATCTCAGACAATGGAGATGGCTGGAGCTTATCAAGGATTATGATATGAGATTGCATTATCACCCCGGAAAGGCTAATGTAGTAGCTGACGCATTAAGCCGTAAGAGCCACGTCAATACATTAATGACGGGAGAAATACCAATGGAGTTAGCAAAAAATCTTCGCGAACTATGTTTGGAAATAGTTCCGAGAGGCTATGTAGCAGCACTAGAGATTCAGTCAACTTTGATGGATATAATCAGAGAAGCTCAGAGGACTGACAAGGAGATTGCTTCTATTAAGGAGAAACTTAGCAAAGGAAAAGCTAAGGGATTTTGTGAGGATAAGCACGACACCCTATGGTTTGAAGACCGCGTTTACGTGCCCAATGACCCGGAGATCAGGAAGTTGATTTTGCAAGAGGCACACGACTCACCATATTCAATTCACCCAGGAAATACCAAGATGTATTTGGATCTGAAGGATATTTTCTGGTGGACCGGAATGAAGAAGGATATTGCGGAGTATGTAGCAGTTTGTGATGTATGTGAGAGAGTAAAGGCAGAGCATCAGAAGCCAGCAGGATTGTTACAACCATTGCCGATACCCGAATGGATGTGGGATAAGCTAGGCATCGATTTTATCACGGGATTGCACAGGACTCGTTCAGGCTATGATTCGATTTGGGTTGTAGTTGATCGATTGATGAAAGTAGCTCATTTCATCCCAGTAAAGACCACTTATACCAATGCTAAGTTGGCAAAGATATACATGACCAGGATCGTATGTATGCATGGAGTTCCAAGGAGTATCGTACCAGATAGAGGAACCCAGTTTACCTCAAAGTTCTGGAAGCAGTTGCACGAAACTTTGGGTACCAGGCTAGAATTCAGTACAACTTTTCATGCACAGACAGATGGACAGACCGAGAGAGTCAATCAGATTTTGTAAGATATGCTGAGAGCTTGTGCGCTAGATTATGGATCTAGTTGGGACGATAATTTGCCATATGCAGAGTTCTCTTACAAAAATAGTTACCAAACCAGTTTAAAGATGGCCCCTTTCGAAGCTTTGTACGGAAGGAGGTGCAGGACACCGTTATCATGGGACGAAGTTGGAGACCGCCAGTTGTTTGGACCTGACTTGATTAAAGAGTCTGAACAGAAGGTGAAGTTGATTCGTGATAGGCTCAAGATAGCCCAGTACAGGCAGAAAAGTTATGCAAATTCTAAACGCAAGGAGGCAGTTTACGAAGTCGGAGATAGAGCTTATCTTCGAGTATCTCCACTTAGGGGAACAAAGCGTTTTGGAGTTAAAGGGAAGTTAGCGCCATGATTTGTAGGACCATATCGAGTTTTGGAGCATATGGGGGAAGTGGCCTACAAGTTGGAATTGCCCGAAGGATTGTCAGGAGTTCATGATGTGTTCCATGTTTCTCAGTTAAAGAAATGTGACGCGGAGATGGCTGACATACCTTTGAGAGACACAGTGCCATTGGAAACTATTCAGTTGGATAACGATTTGACGTACGAGGAGAAACCAATTAAGATTCTCGAGTTTGCCAGCCGAGTTACTCGCAGCAAGTTTATCAAGTTTTGCAAAGTTCAGTGGAGCCACCACACGGAGGATGAAGCCACCTGGGAACGAGACGAAGATTTGCTCAAGGACCACCCTCACCTATTTTCTAACCAACATGAATCTCGAGGGCGAGATTCATCTTAAGGGGGGTAGGTTTGTAACATCCCAAATTTCCAATTTGGAATGTTATACATTAGATCATCGATGCATATCATATTTCGAGCGAAATTAAAAAAAAGTGAACCGACCTAACCGGGCCGTGTCCGTCCGGGACTCTGGCCCGACAGGCTTTATAAGCCGGGGCAGCCCACCCGGGCAAACCCTAGCCCCGAGCCGCCCCGCCCCGCCTGCACCGCCGCCGCCGCCGCACGCGCTGCCCGCCTGCGCCGCCGCCACGCCGCCGCCGCCGCACGCTCGCCGAGGTTCGCCACCGCCTCGAAATCCGCGCCTTTTTTTATTTTTTTTCGAAAAACCGTTCGATTTTTCCTTCGTTTTTTTTAGATTCGGTTTTTTTAAATAGATCGATTTTTCTGGTTTATTTAAATAGTGAGCGTTCGTCCGTTCGTTTGTTCATTCTAGCGAACGTTCGTCGTTTTTCTTTTTCTTGGATTAAATCCGCGATTTTTCTGATCGCGATTCCTGATCCGATTTTCGTTTTAGTATAACTTTTCGCTCGTTTATCGGAATCAGGCGATTCAAGCGCCTGGAGTTTCGTCTCGAAACCCTCTATCCATTTAACCAACTTAAACAAGATTTTGCTACTGTAAATTTACCCAAGATCCAGATTAGTAGAACGAAGTTGTTTTCTTTCGCCGTTTGACTTTCGTTGTTTCGTTCGATTTGATTCTTTTTGCCAACCGGAGTTCTTAAGTTGAATCTTTTGGTTAGTTCTCTTATTTGAGTTTTACCCGTGCATTAGATGAGTACTTATTGTATGCTTGTTTGTTTGTCTGCGATAGAGTACCCGGAGTGCGCCGCTTGTTACTTTGAATCTCTAGGTTTCGCGGATCATCAGCAAGGCAAGTAACACTTTGATCATACCTTTTCTACTACCCAGTTTTATTGCATTAGATCAAATCCTCACACATTGCATGATTAGGTTGTAATTAAATTATGGGATGGGAAGTAGATGAGTTAGTACCTATTACCTGTTTATTATCAAACCTTTGGGAGTTACTTCTGCGGTTGCTTATTATGCCATGCTATGCTAGTAGACGTGGATTGGGTGAGTGATATCCATGACAGATGTGAGTTTGTTAATTAATGGTTTATCTAAGGTGGAAACTTAAACACACATCTGGGTGGATTGAGGCACCTGGGTATTCCAGGACTTGCCTGTTTTCTTTTGGACCGGCACCCAGGCTCAAAGGGATCATGAGACTATTCATACTAGAAACTTCTGTGTGCAGCCACAAGCTATTATGGGCTCTAGCATAGTTGACTAAGTTGTGCAAACTCTTATAGTGGTAGAGTAGCAGATGTAGGGGATGTAGGTGGTACGGTCTACCCGATCGTAAGGTGCTAGCGCTTCTGAAAGACTATGTCTCGGTCATCCGTCTTCTCAAACACCATGTAGTGCGAGAAACCAAATGGAGGCGATCGAGTCTTGTGGGGAAAAGTGCGCAAACCTCTGCAGAGTGTAATAAACTAGTCATGGTTAGCCGTGTCACCGGTTATGGACATCTTGAGTATCTAGTACCTGGATTATCATGTGAATCTCAACATGTTACCCCAAATTAATTTTGTTGGGTTTGTTTAATGGTGATGCTTAATTGGGATTGAGAATGCTGTCAACCATTCTAAATGTTTAACAACTACCATGATAGTAATTAAATTTTATTCCTTTGAAGTAGGGAAAAATTGGCTTTGCGCAAAACTGTAACCATAGAGCTTTCTACCAGCCAAATATGCATATAGTATAGCTGTTTCATTCCATTACTCTCTACGTGTTACCTTGCCAGCATATTCCATGTGCTGACCCATTTCGGGCTGCAACGTTAATGTTGCAGACTTTTCAGACGACGATTAAGGAGTTTTTAGGTCGTGGTTCTATACTCAGTGATGCCGTTGGAGTTGATGGACTCACTTATCTTCCAAGCCTTCCGCTGTTATCGTTATTAGGTGGCCTTAAGCCATATTTATTGTAATAAGTTCTCTTATGAGACACTCGATGTAAGAAGTGTGTGATTGCTACTCTGCTATAAATCCTCCGAGTACTGTGTGGTGTCAGCATTACTGATCCAGGGATGACACCGGAGCACAGAGATCAGACTGTTTGAGGTTTGGTCGCTACACAATGCTGCGTAGCTTCGATCCGGTGGGTCCCGACTGTCAGGGAGGATATGGAGGCACTTCCTTGCGTGTGAAGATGTAGCTGGTCGGTCCGAGCTGACAGGGGGAGGATTCTTTTTTTGCGCGTAATAAGGAGGCACTTCCTTGCATGCGAAGATGTAGCTGGTGGGTCCATCTGTCAGCCTCACCGTGTATAGTCCTCTTTTGATGGCTGTCGCTCATTGACCATGTTGACCACGCCTCGCGGACAGCACCAGGCGGTGGACGACGGTGAGGCAGGGAATGACGGGGAGCCTGGGAACATGCAGAGGGTTGACTGGTTCGACTGCGGTGTGAGGCTGCCATCGCCGCAGAATAACATGGGGTGTAGGTGAGTAGAGGGATGGTCTGGCCAGCGATGGGAGTAGTAGGGGGCGGTGAGTCCTCCGCGGCAGCACAACTGGCCATGGGAGGCACGAGCACGCGGTGGTTTGGACGGCTGGAGCAAGAAAATCAAAGGTTGAAGAAGCAGGACGACCGTTGGATGTTAATAATCCAACAGTCACTAGTGATAGAATCGTTTGTTGACTAAGTTGACAAATCCTCCGTACGCGTGAACTTAGTAGGGCCACAAGTCATCCTCCAAATCTGGTGGGCCCCAACTGTCATGGGGAGCACTCGTTATTTTTTTCTTAATAAGGAGGCACTTCCTTCCATGCCAAGATATAGCTGGTGGGTCCTAGCTGTCATTGGGAGTATTCATTCTTTTTGGCGTAATAAGGAGGTACTTGCTTGCGTGCGGCCATGGACCATGTGGGTCCCAACTGTCAGCCTCTCCATGTACATCCCTCTTCTGATATTGTCGTTTGTAGACAACGTTGACCACGCCCTGCTGAGAACACCAGTGCGATGGAAGACGATGAGACCCAGGAAGGGAATGGCCCGGAGGCGACGAAGCCACAACAGTGGAGGGATGTGGGTGAGTAGAGGGATGGCTTGGCCAGCGATGGGAGTTGTAGGGGGCGGTGAGGCCTGTGCTGCAGCACAGCCAGCCACACGAGGCGGGAACAGGCGGTCCCGCCGGTGCTGTGTAACAACCTGGATTTTAGTCCTTTTCTTTTTCCTTTTGATTTTCTTGGATTTCCTGATTTGATTTGCTTTTCCATGGCTATGTGGGTCTGAAACTTGGGAAGATCATGTCTTCCCAGGTTTTCTAGTGCCTTGTCACCCTCATCATCATTCCAAGATCATCTCATTTCCATCCTTGACCTAACCCAATTTTCTTTTGTTAGAAATATTCCTTTACCGATGAAGGAATAACCCTTAAAACCCTAGGTTGTGAAGCAACCTATATTTTTGTCACTCCTAAAATTCCCAAATAATTCTTATAAATTTTTTGGGCCCTATCTTGCTCAAATATGGCAAAATATTTCATTGCCATGTTCAAAAATAATCCTCCAATAATTCTTTTCCTATTCTGTCCTAAATGGCACTTTGCAAAGAAAGTGCTATTTATATTTTCTTGATTGACCCCAAATTTCTTGGACACCTTTTCCTATCCATATCATTGGCTCATGCCAAAAATTCATCTCAATTTTCCTAGTAAATATTTTTCAGCAATTTTCCAAAGTTTCTGTCCAGGAAGGAACTTCGTGAAGGATTTGTATTCTAGGCATATCCAAATGATTTGCAATTTTGCAGGGTCTTTCCTATGGTCAAATAATGACCCTCGACCAAATATGAGCTCATGTAACTCATCTATATGAGCCCAGCTCCAAATCTTAGTTTCTGGTCAGATTTTCAGTTTGTGAAGCAACTATATTTTATATTTTTTCAATTGAGCTGAAACTTTACCAGGACATGCTTCTACCTATATCAACTACTCCCACCAAGTTTTACCGCAATTGGTTAAACCAATTACCCTGTGTAATGTTTCCAAGTTTCTGTCCAGAATGAAGCTTTGTGAAGCAAGTGCCACTTTGTTATTTCCAAATGGCATGAAAATTTTAAAGAAGCTTCATATCATCATATAACCCCTCTCTACCAAATTTCAGCTCACAAAGATCATGTATGTGATTGGATCATCCAAATCCCCAATTCTGGCCAGTATTGCACTTTCTACTGCAACCACCATCTAAACTCCTCATCTTAGTCTGATTTTTGGTGATCAGCATCACCTTAGCATGCGATCATCATTAGAAAAACTAGTTACCACGTTACCCAGCTGGTTTAAGCACATAAAGTTACAAACACCTTCTTACTAATTACTTTTGGAGCTAAGTGCAAATCTCTTATTTGCCCCTGGACCGATTTATTTCTTCAGTTGGACTAAGGGCACCAGGGTCCATCCACTAGACATGGTTGGCCATGCCAAAGAGCGCCGCTTGCGCCAGTGCGCGTGGTGATCACGCTTGCGTCATGGCTGCAGGCGTGCTCTGGCTTGTTCCGGCCACTATGCTCGTCTCCTCCCTCCTCGTCTCGACCTCAATTCATGTCCTGGAGCTCGCCCGTTCTCTACTGCGTCTCCCTGCATCGGTGCCTCGTCGTGGTTCGCGATAAATGAGCCGCTAGATCCATGCTCGTGCCGTGTCCAGCCTCTGCCCGCCATTAAAGCTTGGTCGGGAGCTCGCCCGTGAGCTCGATAAGCCTCCCTACGGCTATATAAGGCATTCCCGAGGTCCCCCGCTCCTCATCGCTCCCTCCCTCGCCTCATTTGCTCTCTAGAATCGCCCCACCTCGCCTCGGATCACCTCCGTCCTCCATGGCCGCCCCGGCCTCGGCATGATTCTAGCCAACCCAAGCTTCCTCTCGCCTCCCCGACCTGTCCACCGACTCCCCCTCGTCCCACTCAGCCGCCCCACCCTCTTGGCCCCTCACCGGAGCACCTGCTTCGCCGAGTACCTCCACCGCCCGAGCTCTCTGTAGCCTCCCCGGTCTCCGCGTCTCACCACCTCTCCACCACCCTCCGGCGCCTCCTTTGCCTCTGACTGGGTGCAGTGCTCCGCCCCGAAGCCTCCGGTGCCCGCGCCTTGGTTTGAGGTGGCCGGAGCAGTCCACTCCATCACCGGCGCCCGCCCCCTGTTCTTCTCTGTAGCCAACCACCACCGCAGCTCCAGGCCTCCCCCGCGCCTCTTCTTTCTTGGAGCGGGTGCAGCGTGGCCCCGCTCACCCGCCGGTGTGCTCGGCCGGGCCGGAGCTAGCCTGAGCCGTTCGCCACGTCGCTGGCAGCGCCTCTATCTCCCTCCCCTGTTCTCTGTCATGAGCGAGCACGGGAGGAGGAAGACGACGATCGCCTGGCCCCTCCCCCTACGCCTGGACCCCACCAGTAAGCCTTCCCTCCCACTGGTCCACGTGGATAAGTGGAGACGTTTTTCTAGAAATACGTTTCCGTTTCGGGAAAGCGTATTTTCTATCAATTGCGGCTGAAAATACGTTTCTCTTTCAGAAAACGTATTAGGACCAAAGGCGCGTTCAGTTTTTCCTCTTGGGGCCTGTTTGCTGAATTTTTTTCACCGATAGGTCCCGGATCTTCTACACCTCATAACTCCGCAACTGTAACTCCGATCGAGGTGAAACCAGCGCTCACTTCTTCGTCTCGTCGAGCTCTATCTTTTGGTAACATTTTCACTAGGTGTTCTCAAAGTGAAAATGACCATTTTGCCCTTGCCTCTAATCAGCCCCCTCCGAGAATGTATCGTCCGACGTTTCGTTTCACCGTTTCACCGCACTTCTTCCTGGTAGTTTCTTCATCCCCAGGAAAGCCACAATACCCACTTGCATGATAGTCATTTAGTAGCCATGGTTTTCAAATTGAATATTTATTAAATGTTTGCTTGCTTAAAATGTGTTTATAGTTGTTTCGGTAATGCTTATGGGATCATGCTTACTTACTTGCTATGTGGTTATGCACCTGGTTATCATGCCCTGCTAGTTGCTAGTATCGCTTTCATATTGCCATGCTTGATCATGGTACATGTTGGGTTGGTCATGTTCCTCGGTGCATGACTAACTCGGTTCCCGAGTACTGTTAATATGCATTGTTCCTTTACTGCTAGCTAGTTAAGTGTTTACTTGGTAATGTTATTGATGAGTTCTTGCATGTTATTTATGGTTGATGATAATGGCCATGTTATGCTATGAGTAGTGTTGTACTTGTAATATTCATGCTCATCATTATGCCATGCTCAGTTGGATATGGTTCATTGTTGATATGGTGGATAGTTATGTTGTACCCTCATGCTTATGTTGATATCATGCTCATGCATTGTCCTTTCATCGTGTTCTTTTATCATGGCTCAGCATATTTGCATTCAAGTTTAACCGGATTAAATTGAACTTGAACAACTTTTGGCTGAGTCATGGTGCCACCATATCGAAACTGACCAGTGCAACCACGCTTACCTTATGGGAAGGTCCTAACTGGGTCTATTGTTGTGCCTCTCACCGGTGTCTCCAGCTAGGGAAGGTTATGGGCGTGCTAACCCTGATCAGGTAGGCAGACATAACCTTGTGTGCTTGTTGTTTTTATTTTTATGGATCCGGTCCCCGTGAGGGACGTTTGGCCACGACGGTGGTCGTTGTGTCTTTGGTAGACACGGGGCCACCCAGGAATAGTCTAACACCCCGGATGTAACTTGCCATAATTGTACTCCAACTCTTGCCATTTTTGGCTATAAGTTATGATTTTCCCTCATGGTTGGGTTTTGTCTTCGTTTTGCATTTTTTCCATGTCATGCATTTCTTATCATGTCATCATGTGCATCTCATTTGCATACGTGTTTGTCTCATGCATCCGAGCTTTTTCCCCGTTGTCCGTTTTGCGATCCGACACTCTTATGTCCTCCGGCGCTCCCTTTTGCCTCTTTTCATGTGCGGGTGTTAAACGTTCTCGACCGAGATTTGCCAAGTGGCCTTGGTACACCACCGGTAGACCGCCTGTCAAGTTTCGTGCCATTTGGAGTCCGTTTGATACTCCAACGGTTAACCGAGGAACCGTAAAGGCCTCGTGTGTGTTGCAGCCCAACACCCCTCGAAAGTGGCCCAATAACCCATCCAAACCCCCTCCATCCTCTCGACCGTTCGATCACGATTGCGTGGCCGAAAATCGCACCTCATTCGGACTCTCCTAGCTCCCTCTACCTATATATATGTGCCCCTCCCGGATTTTCGTGCAGTCTAACCCTAGCCCCGCTCTCTCTCCACCGCCGGACACGTCCGGACGGCGCCGGATGCGTCCGCCGCTGCGCCCCAGCCACTCCGGAGCCGCCACGTGGCACCCAGCGAGCCCCGGCACCACCAGCCCGCTCGGCCCGTGCGGAGCCCCCTGGCCCGCGTCTCGCCCGCCGCCGCCCGGTCGCGCCCGCCTCCCAGCGCCGCTACCTGCCCCGCCGCCGTACATGTCCGCCACCGCCGCCCGTCCATCCCCGCGCCGCCACATGTCAACGCTGCCGCCCCCGCGCCGCTAGCCAGTAGCAGGTCCGCGGGGCCCGTGCCATCGCCGCCCCGGCCGCGAGAGCCCGCGCCCGAGCGCTGCCGCTCCCCGCCTTCCGCGCCGTCCTTGCCGGCTGCTCTTCCGCCGCTGCCGCCCGCAGCTTGCCGGCCGCGTCCCCCGCCGTCACCGGTCCCGGTCGCCACCGGCGCTGCCCAAGGCCGCCTGCTCCTCCGCCCCTCGTCGCCGTGCCACCTCCGCCGGCGCCGGATCCGGTGAGGTCCGACCAGATCTCCGACAACCGCCTTCTCCCCGAGGTTCGGCGAAGACCCCGGCCAACCTCGGTTTCCGCACGCTCAGATGCAAATCCAGAGAACCCTAGGGTTGACCCCTGTTTTCCCCTCCAAGTATTTTATTTTTACATTTTCTAACCATGTTCATCATGCCATAACTTCCTGTGTGATGCTCCATTTTGGGCGTGCCATATATCAAAATGTTCATATAGATGTCCTCTTCATTTTGTTCCATTGCACCATGCTTGTTTGAGTCCATCTTAATGCCTAAATTGCGGTTGCAAGAGTGCTATAAAATGTTAGTTCCTGTTACTTAGCAGATCTTGAGCATTTGTCATTTTTGCCATGATTATTGTGTGCTGCATATGGTCATGAGCTCTACATGTGTTTTTGGCTATGCCATACCATCTTTACAGGGGTGTATGCCATGTATTTTTGTGATCAATGTGGTGACTAGCACAAGCATGCAAAGTAGCTCTCATGATATTGCTGATTTCGGGGGCTTAGAATTTCACTAAGTCATTTCCCTGTTGTTATTTTAATGCCATGTATTCATGTTGCTACAGAGAGATCCATGCCTCTTTTGAGTATGTTCAGTAAGGATAATTTGGACATATGGTTGTTCTCTATCCATCCATGTCCCTTTTTGCATTTATGGAGTTCCCTAGCATGACTCAATCTGGCTCTACGTTTGCTATAAAATGTTCTTGGTAGATTGTTTACGTGTTAATCAATTTTGACAAGGTTGTTCTAGTTGATCCATGCATGCTATGGGATTGTTCTTGCCACGGTTAGCTTCTTGATCATGTCTTCTTGCTGGGAGTATGCTTAGTTTGTCATGCAATGCCTTGTGTTGAGTGCATCAAGCTCTCAAACATGCCTTCATAACTCTGTTTTGCCATGTCCAATTTTCTGCTAAGTCTGAATCTATTAAAGAAACTTGCTATGTTTACATGGGTGTCATCATATCTTATGATCCTTTTTGGCTTATGGTCAGTAAGGGACTTTTGTTATATGATTTGAGTAGATTCATGCCATGCCTTTGTTTTCTATGTTCTGTTCCTTTAACATCTTGTTATCTTGCTCTAAACATTGCTTCCTGATGTTAATTTCTGACATGTTAGTATTTTCACCAAGTCTGTGATGCTGATATCTTTTGCACTTTTGCCATGCTTGTTAAAACCTGCTATTTTGTGTTTTAGCCGCAGCTCAGTGTTCATCTTTTGTCAAGCATCTTGAGTGGATCACTTCCATGTGCTTTGTTTCTATGTTGGAGTGCAGTAGCTTAGTTTCTTGTTGCATTCTATATGACATCATGTTGTTAATCGCAGAATTGTGCCATTATTGTTTTGCTTGCCATTTGCAAACCGTGCATCTGATTCCGGTGATCTTTATATCGATTTCGACCGAAATCAACTCATCTTTCCAGCGGCGCTTTGCCAACTTGAGGCCTGGCTCAATCTTTTCCTTCCGGAGCTCGCATATGCATTGCATAGAACATCCCGCATATCATGCCATGTTTTGCATCATGTTGCTTGCGCATTGCACCGTGGTTGATTGTGTTTTCCTTTGCTTGTGTTCTTGCCTTGGGTAGAGCCGGGAGACGAGTATGTGATCGAGGAACCCGTTGAGTACGCTTACGAGGATCAAGCTTACGTCAACTCGGAGAACTTTGCAGGCAAGATGACCATACCCTCGAAATCACTTCTATCTTTGCTTGCTAGTTGCTCGCTCTTTTGCTTTGCCGCGATACCTACCACTTGCTATATCATGCCTCCCATATTGCCATGTCAAGCCTCTAACCCACCTTGTCCTAGCAAACCGTTGTTTGGCTATGTTACGCTTTGCTCAGCCCTCTTATAGCGTTGCTAGTTGCAGGTGAAGATGGAGTTTGTTCCTTGTTGGAACATGTTTATTGTTGGGATATCATTATTATATCTTGTTTACTTTAATGCACCTATATACTTGGTAAAGAGTGGAAGGCTCAGCCTTATGCCTGGTGTTCTGTTCCACTCTTGTCGCCCTAGTTTTCCGTCATACCGGTGTTATGTTCCTTGATTTTGCATTCCTTACACGGTTGGGTTATAATGGGAACCCCTTGACAGTTCGCCTTGAATAAAACTCCTCCAGCAAGGCCCAACCTTGGTTTTACCATTTTCCACCTAAGCCTTTTTCCCTTGGGTTCCGCGGACTCAAGGGTCATCTTTATTTTAAACCCCCGGGCCAGTGCTCCTCTAAGTGTTTGTCCAACCTGTCAGCAGCCGGTGGCCACCAGAGGCAACTCTGGGTTGGCCTACCGGAATCTTGGACAATCCGGTGTGCCCTAAGAACGAGATATGTGCAGCTCCTATCGGGATTTGTCGACACATTCGGGCGGCTTTGCTGGTCTTGTTTTACCATTGTTGAGATGTCTTGTAACCAGGATTCCGAGTCTGATCGGGTCGTGCTAGGAGAAGGAATATCCTTCGTTAACCGTGAGAGCTTGTGATGGGCTAAGTTGGGACACCCCTACAGGGTTTTGAAATTTCGAAAGCCGTTCCCGCGGTTATGGGCAGATGGGAATTTGTTAATATCCGGTTATAGAGAACTTGACACTTAACTTAATTAAAATGAATCAACAGCGTGTGTAGCCGTGATGGTCTCTTTTCGGCGGAGTCCGGGAAGAGAACATGGTCTCGTGTTATGCTTGAACGTAAGTAGTTTCAGGATCACTTCTTGGTCATTATAGCTTCTCGACCGTGCTTTGCTTCTCTTCTCGCTCTCATTTGCGTAAGTTAGCCACCATATATGCTAGTGCTTGCTGCAGCTCCACCTCACTACCTTTTTCTTACCCATAAGCTTAAATAGTCTTGATCGCGAGGGTGTGAGATTTCTGAGTCCCCGTGACTCACAGATTACTTCCAAAACCAGATGCAGGTGCCGATGATGCCAGTATAGGGGATGCGACCGAATTCAAGTGGTAGTTCGACGAGGATTCAGGACGTTACTATGTTTCCTTTCCAGACGATCAGTAGTGGAGCCCAGTTGGGGCGATCGTGGATCTTTTGCATTTGGGGTTGTCTTTTTTTGGTTCTGTAGTCAGACCTTGTTTATATCTGGATGATGTAATGCTATATTTATGTATTGTGTGAAGTGGCGATTGTAAGCCAACTCTTTATCTCTTTCTTATTCAGTACATGGGATGTGTAAAGATTACCCCTCTTACGACATGCCTACAATGCGGTTATGCCTCTAAGCCGTGCTCCGACACATGGGAGATATAGCCGCATCGTGGGTGTTACAACTAGCCCAGTTGGGAGTGGGTCGGAGTGGCCGGGAGAGTGTCAAGGCAGTAGATCGGTTTTGTCGAAACACCGTGTCCGCACGTATGGGAGTGCGAGGCCATGGGTTCCGTGGTGTGGGTATAGTGTGCTACCTCTGCAGAGTGTATATTAAATCTATCGTTAGCCGCGCCCGCGGATAAGAGCCCATTTTGTGTCGGTCACACCGTGAGTCAACAGTATTAATAATAATGTGCATAATAACAACCTCGGCTCGATAAGGAGATAAGTTGGTTGTGATCGCCGGAAGGATCACTGTTTGAGGTAAGTTGGTTGTGATCGCTGCAAGGATCACGGTTTGAGATCAAGTGTTGGTCATGGTTGTGATCGCCGGAAGGATCACGGTTTGAGACCAAGTGTTGGCGATGGTTGTGATTGCCGGGAATGATCACTGTGGTATCGAGGATACCGAGTTGTTGGATATTTGTGATGTTGTGTGAGAATCATGGGTAAATATCAAGCTCCTTGTGGTCATTTAATGAGTACTATGGTATTGTTTATACCAATCTTGATTTGATCCTGAGATGATCGTGTGATGTCCGAGGATGGTAAGTGATGCATGTGATGGTTACGAAGTAACCCGATCAGAATAAATGGTGCATGTAGTGTCATCATGTTGCATGCTAGTATCATCAGATTTATATGTTCTTGCCATGATCATATTGTTCTAGCAGTATTATGTTCATGTTGTTCATGTTATGTTATCCTGATGATCTCATGATAATTCCTGCTTAAACTGTAAGTGCCATGCTGTTGTTTGTCTTGAATGCTTCTGGTTATTATGAGTTTGCAAGTACATTCAATGTACCGACCTAGCGTGTCATGCTAGTTTGTAGGTCGTGCCTAGATTGCTCGCTTGTTTGGTGTTGTTCCTGTGTTCTCGAGCTAGGATAAGTGTTCTAGCCAGAGTCCCTGCGGATTGGAGTCCATCATCGCCGTTCGTTGTTCCGCTGCCAGTAGTTGTTTCGAGTTGTTATGCTGCTTGTATAGAGCAATCGTGGTTAGCGTAGTGTCGCCGTGCCGATGTAATTCATTGTAAAATTGGAACCTGTGTATTCATATTTGTGTAATAATAGTAAGTTGGTTTGTTCTATGCTAAGCAGTGCCGTATTCCAGAAGACTTCTCCTCGATCTCTGGGCTAGAATATGGGGCGTTCCGGTTTTCTCTGAGCCAGGGTGCCACACGCTAGATTTGGCGGCTGGAGCAAGAAGATTAGAGAATGAAGAAGCATGACGTCCATTGGATTGACATCCAACTGTTACGCCTACTAGAATCGTTTCTTGACGTATATAATAAGTAAAAAAATCATGCATATGTGTCAACTTTATAGGTCCACAAGTCATACCATTCCCTATTTTTTTTAATAATTTAGAGCTCATTGCAACTTCTTATGCAATTTATTACAGTCCTTTTTTTGTTGGCCAGGGCCAGGGTTAAAAATTTAAATGAAATTTCGCATATTTCTATGGGGTCCAAACTATTTTTAATACCGAAATGTCGAGGCAGATTTAAAGTACTTTGAAGATATATTTAAATTAGGTTAAAGCCTAGTGAAATTGGATTCTGAAAATGTGAAAAAAATCAGAAATTATAAAGTAATTGCCAATTTGTCGTCTATTTTTATACTTACAACCCATTTCATATTACTTTCAAGATTTGCAGCCGTCTTGAAAGAGTTGTAGCCCATCAGGGCATAGAAAAATAAGTAGGCCTGGACTGGGTATTCTTCAGAAGAAATAAACTGGGATCATTTTCACAAAGGAAAAATAGCTGGGCTGGTCATGTGGTGAACGTAAAATACAAGCCTGGGCTAGACGGCCCACAACCCAGTTGAAACCCTACTCCATCTCAACAATAACAAAAAAACACTACTCGAGCAGCTACGTCCGAGGTGTCAGCTGGTCTTGTGTTGTTCTCTTGTCTATTGAGTATATACACTGACAATGTCGTGGGTCCCAGATGTCAGAAAACCACTAGGAGGAACCATTTTCTTTTTCTATACGCTGACAATGGAGTATATATAACAAAAAATGAGGAACTTCCTTGCGTACAGCCATAGACAGGTGAGCCCCTACTGTCATCCTCTCCATGTATAGTCCTATCCCGATTCCTCTTGTTTGTTGACCATGTTGACAACGCAAGAGGGCGGCGCCGCGATGAGCTCAGCAAAGCGTGCGAAGGACGACAGCGAGGCCTCGGATGTCAGCGTTAACAATTTAGGAGACAATGGGGTGGTGATGTGTGCACTGAGGTGCAGCCAGCCATGGGAGGCGGAAGCAGGCGGCCCCACCGGCGTCGGTTTGGTTTTGGCAGCTGGAGGAAAACAGAGCTGAAGAAACATGACAGAATGTAAAAGCAGCAGGAGTACTTAACAACCTTAACTGAAACCAGCAGGGGCACTTAACAACCATAGGTGAAAGCAGTATGAGTACTTATACAGGTTCAACCGTACAAAGAACGCCTCAAATAGTGCTACTTTGCCTACAGTTAACCAAGGGTGAGGCCACCAAGTCCCAGGACAAGGCCCAAGCGCCACCCCGCGCATCCACAACCTTCTGAAAGCGGCTTCATCTCGCAATGTGGTCAATAAACAGGATATTCGCTTTAGAGCCATGGAAAAGCATGAGCATAACCTTTTGTCCTATTCTCGAAGATGGACGGGCCTTCATTATTTGAGACCACCCATGAATAAGTATCTTTTCACCTCCAAGGAGAATGGAGTAGGTCGACATAAACATCATGTTGTGACCAAGCGCAAGTCTGACCCGACCATGGTCAGGCATCTGTATAGGAATAATAGAACTAGGAAGTTTTTGTTTCAAGAAGATCACAGCTGTAAAACTGCGTATAAGCAAGAGTTTATGAACAACATAACAGAAAACAGCTCGTACCATAAGTTTCTCAACATAGTTGGACCTGTTCAACGTGCGCAACAGTGGCACACATATCCCACGTGGCCTTCCACCATTGAAACGCCCCACAAGGCCTCAAGACGATCAATAAAGTGTAGGAACTTGTGGATGTTGTCCTAGTAAACTTCAGTGCCATCAGTAACAGTCGAGTTCTTATAGAATAACAAACAAGTAGCATGCTTAACTTTGAAATAACCTACATGTGCCATCAATTATAAAAAATATTAGTTAGAAGTAGCATCTTCGTGAGAGATGGGAATCACAAATCGTTGCTACTTCTAAAGTTAAATTGTGATTAGTTAGACATAATAGGTGGATTAAGAAGTAATCGAGGCAAAAAGCAAGAACCGGATAAAAACTAACATGGATGAAAAATTGGAGCGATGTCGGGGTGGAAGATCACAGTGAAGATGAGAGCAGGTTTTGCTATTTCCATCAACATTCGTGCACCAACTTTTAGTCCATAACACTTGAGAAAGTTTATCCAAGTTCGTCCATCAAAAGCAGCGATCTTCTTGCTTCATGAACCCAACTCAGAACTTATATCCATGGCTTGTCTTTGATGTGACCATTAAACTGGTGTATTCAGTTATGGCAAGGCCGACCATCTTGAGTACATGTGTCTTGACAGAGCAGGGAATGCACTACAGGAAAAATAATGAGAACACAATGTATTCCCTATCCAGATCTAGAAATAATTTCCTCCTTCACATCAGTGTTGACTATGGTACTCATACCTTTTATCCAAATATAGCAATCCAAATTTCCAAATTACTCGACAACATGTTCAAAAAACCCCACCCTCCTGGATAGAAAAAGAGGATTCTAGGAACATACTATGCGCGTCTTAAAATCCAGTGTTCGGATGAGAAGGAACAAGTGTGGCTCCTCGCCGAGGGCGTAGAAACCTGTAGGGTCCTCGCACTTTGGGCACTGCAAATGAAACACACTAGATTCAGTAGGAAGAAAAATGCATCAACGGTGGCGGCTGCCATCCTAGGATTACCCGCGACCAATGGACTTGGATTTATCGGGGATGGATGAAGAATTCATACCTGGTTCTCCTTGAGAAAACCCTATGCAATCACCGAGAGGGGGTTTTCTCTGAACAAGCAGATGAGGGAGAAGGGGATTCTGGCCCAGTGAAATATTGTTGTTTTGTCCATCCAGCTTACTGCTAAAGCTGGAAAGGTGGGGTATTACTGCAACACTACGACTGGGGTGAGTCTACCGTGCAGTTG